>NC_037685.1:17444879-17619978 GCF_003255815.1 Theropithecus gelada | reverse complement strand
ATGAAAAAATGCTCATCATCACTGGCCATCAGAGAAATGCAAATCAAAACCACAATGAGATACCATCTCACACCAGTTAGAATGGCGATCATTCAAAAGTCAGGAAACAACAGGTGCTGGAGAGGATGTGGAGAAATAGGAACACTTTTACACTGTTGGTGGGATTGTAAACTAGTTCAACCATTATGGAAAACAGTATGGCGATTCCTCAAGGATCTAGAACTAGATGTACCATATGACCCAGCCATCCCATTACTGGGGATATACCCAAAGGATTATAAATTATGCTGCTATAAAGACACATGCACACGTATGTTTATTGCAGCACTATTCACAATAGCAAAGACTTGGAATCAACCCAAATGTCCATCAGTGACAGATTGGATTAAGAAAATGTGGCACATATACACCATGGAATACTATGCAGCCATAAAAAAGGATGAGTTTGCGTCCTTTGTAGGGACATGGATGCAGCTGGAAACCATCATTCTTAGCAAACTATCACAAGAACAGAAAACCAAACACCGCATGTTCTCACTCATAGGTGGGAACTGAACAATGAGATCACTTGGACTCAGGAAGGGGAACATCACACACCGGGGCCTATCATGGGGAGGGGGGAGGAGGGAGGGATTGCATTGGGAGTTATACCTGATGTAAATGACGAGTTGATGAGTGCAGCAGACCAACATGGCACAAGTATACATATGTAACAAACCTGCACGTTATGCACATGTACCCTAAAACTTAAAGTATAATAATAATAAATAAATTAAAAAAAAAAAAGAATACAGATATTTTCTATGAATACACAAAACACAAAAGGGGACCACAATTTCCCAACTGTTGTCAGGGCCCAGATGAGAGAAAGAATAGCCAGGCTGGCCATATGTGTAGCATGAGCTAGGACCCAGGCATCAGGTTATCTGTGTCAGCAGCTGTCCTTATTCTCTGTCCACTTTTTATTTTTGAAATTCAACTGCTGGTGTTGCTATGGAGGTCAGAGGTATTTGATGCACCAGGGAGCCTGGACTGTGCCCTGCCTATCACAGAAATAAAAGGTTGTTTTGTTTGTTTGTTTTTCTGAGATGGAGTTTTGCTGTCGTCGCCCAGACTGGAGTGCAGTGGCGTGATCCCAGCTCACTGCAAACTCTGCCTCCCTGGTTCAAGCAATTCTCCTGTCTCAACCTCCTGAGTAGCTGGGATCATAGGCATATGCCACCACGGCTGGCTAATTTTTGTATTTTTGGTAGAGACGGGGTTTCACCACGTTAGCCAGGCTGGTCTCAAACTCCTGACATCAGGTGATCCACCCACCTCGGCCTCCCAAAGTGCAGGGATTATAGGCATGAGCCACTGTGTCTGGCCCTGGGTGTTCTAGATTTTTATATGCCTTCATCATGCCCAAGCCCACTGGTCATATTGGTTTTTTGGTACCAACAACTGTTTATTGCTTAGCTCCTACATGCTAGGTGGTCAATGTTAAATGGATGTTCCCTTAACTGATTTTTTTTTCTTTTTTCTTTTCTTTTTTTTTTTTGCCGTTTTATAACTTTAATAATCAACAGTTTTCATTCACACTGATTGCCTATGGATTTTAAGTGGTGACAAGCACATTAGTAACCAATATTTACTTATATTTAGTGAATCTTCATCTTCTAATGTTTTCTGGACAACTTCACATGGATATGGTATGGGACATCTCTTATTTCTTTGGCTCAGAAAGCTTTGTTGACTTTATCAATGCATGCATCTGGAGTCCCCATCTCTTTCATGGAAAATTTCCAGATTTCTTTGAGTGCCTGAAAGACATGCTTCTTAAAGCCCACTCTAGAGATGCACTTGTGAATGTTGATGGTATATTCCCAGGTCACCATCTCACCGAGAGCAAAACGACCCTTCTTTTCATCACCTTTCTTTGTGGGAGTCATTCTACCAGGCCAAAGTGGGAAAGAAAGATTGTGAGGGGTGGTGGGAGGAGGCTCCTTTAACTATTTTGTGACCAGTTGGCATCACCTACACTTCTCACTGTTAGTGACAGAAGCTGGAAGGACTATTGATTATTCCTTTGACTTCATTCATCAAAGGACTTTGGCTTGAATTTTTCCCTAGGAAGTGCTGGAGGGAAGGCTTAGTCAACTCAGCCTCCTTGGAGTCTTAAAGTGGATATAGCACTTAGAAGAAGAAATCATGCTAATCATCAAGCTGTATTTCCATAGAAATATGCATTCACTTCTGTCACTGCCCTTCTGGTATAGCAGGACAAATGTGAGCCTGGAGCTAGACAGACTGGAGGGTAAACCTAGGTTCTGCTACTTTCTAGCTGAGTGACCTTGGACAAGAGTCACATAAACTTTCTGAGCCTCAGTTTTCTTATCCCTGCATGAGACTAGGACTATCTGTTTTGCAGGTGTTTGTGAGAACTAAATTCAATAATCTATGTTAGGTTCAATATCTGTTATGCTGTAAGAGCTAAAAAAAAATAGGAGCTATTATTTTTTTCATGCCAATATCCTTCTTAGACTTTGATCCCTAAATGCAGGAAACACTTATGTGCCTTCCTTTTTTCCCTTCACTATGAGTCCAGTAAGTCAGAAGCAGAAAGGGTACCTAATAAATATTCATCCAATGAATGGAGTTAATCATCCTGAAGAGTGGTAGTCAAACCAACCTTGACTTAAGAACACACAAGATGCCACAGTTTTGAGGCTTATTCTATGGTGGCTTTTTGTTTTGCTTGTTTGGGGTTTTTTTACAGAATGAGCAATTGATGCTTATGCTTTTTTGGATTATTTTTTGCTCTCTATTGGGTCACAGAATGAGCAAAAGGCATATTAGTTTTCACAGATACTATAGTTCTTAAAATGATGATACATTTTATGTCACAGAATGGGGTTTTGAGGTTAGTCTTGTTTTGTTTCAAAATATAAATACTTATTTTTAAAAATGGGCTGCTGGGGACTTCATCTTCTAGGTTTTGGAAGTAGATATAATGGGAGGCAATTCCACCTTTTTGTATCATCTTCTGGAAATCTCAGATGGGTAAGACTGGGCAGGAGAATGCTGGAGTCTGTTCTAGTACTTCACTGGACACTGAGGCTGGATATATGTGGTTACATAGGAAAAGTGATACGCATGTGCCATCTGTGTACACTAACAACATCAGTTCTTTCTCACTTTCTTGAATAAGGAATCTATTTCCTTACAGTGGACAAATGGCCTCAGGGGTAGTCAACATATTATTATTGTATTCAAAGTAAAGTCAAGCATAATTAGTTCTATTTTGTGGAATGGGAGCATTGGCTGTGTGAAAGCAAGAAGAGTCATGTACTTTTATAATCAGGTCCTTAGAACTGCTTAAGTCTGGGAAGCTAGTCAACAAGACAATGGAAAATTTAGGAATCACAGCAGGCAGCTTTCTCTGGGAAGGTAAAGTCACTGAACATGGGAATTTTTCTGGAGTTCAGCTTTCATATGTCATGTGGCCAATAGGCATATTCCTATTTCATGGATGGATGGGTAAAACCAAGCCATACTTTACTAGCGTAGATGCCTCTCTTGATGGAAGTAGGTCAGGATGCAGTGCTGGACTCCAACTGTAATTACAGAGCCCTGGGGAGACATGCTTGTGGTGCTTGACTGTAAGATTCAGCTCTGGGAAAGCCCCGGGTCTTGGTCATGGCCAGAGTGTGAATCCAGCCAAAAACCTGACTATGCAGCTCCACTTCCTGGTGAAAAACCAGTAGAAGACTGCAACACCATTGTACAGGCATTGCTGAGAACCCAGAAGCTGTATGGAGGATGGGCTGAACAGCCCTGGCTTGGGGCCCCTAGTGAATGGGGTTTGGAGGGATAACAGCATAATCAGACAAACATGGAAGCTGCTTCCTTCATCAGCAGCACAGAACTCAACATATTTCCCCAAGAGGGTGCTTAGTTGTACTCAGAATAGAAGCTCTCATTTGAAGACAATGAAAGACACAAAGGTTTTTCATGGCTTTTAAGTGCCATGAACAGCACTTAAGGTATACATGTACCTAGTACAGTGCCTGGCTAGGTACTTGTATATCTTAAGGCAGAGGGATCTTGATTGGCAAGGTTGGGAGGGAGAGCATATCCATCTCCATGGTTTCAGTTGCCTCCACAGATGCAGCTATGTACAATTTTCATATAAAGCATGAAACAGTGGCTTGATGTGAGCAATGTTGTGACCTACACAGATTTATATTGTAAAATGCACCCATGTGTTGATTGTGAAAGATGATCTGCAGCTTAGATTTCACCATCAATTTTGATTGAGAGATTTGTCTCTTGCTTAAGATTATTTAAATATAGATTGTCAGTGGCCCTCATAGAAAGTAAAGTGACTTGGAGGACTAGTAATTCGACAGAAATTTATAGATTGAGTTCTAACTGTGCTCTGTAATGTGCCTTCTGCTTTTGTCTCCAGCTCTGATGAAGCAGGTATATACAAATTCTGTGAGAGAGGCAGAGTCTGTAGGGTTTAAGAGCCCTCCATGGGTCAGTTTTGTCATTTGTAAAAGGAGAACAGTGAAAATCTCCACCTCGTAGTGTGATTAGTATCATTGAGGTAGTACGTGCAAGTGTTTAGCACAATGCTTGGGACATCTTAAGTGTTCAATAAATAGTAACCATTTAAATTTTTTAAAGGCAGAAATAAGTTTTGGAGACACAAAAACCTTGTCTCCAATCCTTGTTTTGCTGTTCACTGCCTGTGTGTAAGTTACTTCTGTAAGCATTGGTTTTTAAATTTATAATATGGGAGTAATGTGAGTACATATCTCATAGAGGTATGACAAGGATTAAATGGAGATAAAAATCATCAATAAATGGGAATAACACTAACACATATTGCATAATGGGACTGTAAGGATTAAATAGGTATATAATGTGAGAGGGGCTGGCGTATGGTACTCAATTAAGGGTAATGAGTATTAACTATCATTGAACATTAACTCCAGGAGCCACCTGCTTAACCCATGAGCTTTTTATAGTGATTTGCATTCATCCATATGAACAGAAGTAACAGGGACTAGGTAGTTTGAAACGCTTCATTGATAGTTTGATCACAGCGATACACCTTCTGTGTGACCATAAGGGCACTGGTTGACCTCCCTGTGCCTTAAGGCATGTAGACATATGCCTTCCGCCTAGCTTTAAAAGCTCATTGCTTACATGGTCCTTTTGAAGTTGGGCGTATGTTCCACAGAGTGCATAGTGTGGCCAGAGGCAAATCTGGCTCTTTGTTTAAAAAGAGAAAAAAGGCCAAGCTAAGCATATTGGCTGCTGATCACATGAACTCAACAAAGCACTCACATGAGTCTGTGTTTATCAGTAAATAATGTGTGTATGCAGGTGTACATGTATGCATATAAATTACATACATATGTATATATAGGTATATATATACACATATGAACACATGCATGAATATATGCACGCAAGCATACGTCCATGGCATATGTACATTAGATGCAATTAAAAAAGACTTTCTAACCCTTCAATTGTCAAGAATAATATGTATAACATTTTAAAATGCAAAATATGATAAAACATGTAAAATAATTTCCAATAATATTTCTTTAAATAAACTTAAAGTTGTATATATGAAATAAAGATTATTCAAAAATATTTTAAGTCTTTGGAGCCAATACCTCATGACCTTGTATAGCACTAAGGCTTTACTTTATGCACATCTATGCAACTAAAATGCAGAATTGAGTTATCATCTGTATTATAGGGGCCCAAACCCATTTCAGCTACCTGCCTTCACACAATGTAAAGTATTATTGCAAAAGTGAATTTTATGGCAATGTGGCCTAGATGATTGTACTTTCTTTAGTTACAGCTACATAGTAAAATACACAATTGAAAAGAGA
The DNA here is from genome assembly GCF_003255815.1 of Theropithecus gelada. Classification (NCBI taxonomy): domain Eukaryota; kingdom Metazoa; phylum Chordata; class Mammalia; order Primates; family Cercopithecidae; genus Theropithecus; species Theropithecus gelada. The sequence goes on along the minus strand of NC_037685.1, from coordinate 17,614,078 downwards.
AAATGACACTTGTATATTTTGCTTTATGAATGCCAAATATTCACATCATTTTGCAGATCAAATAAATATTGTCTAGTTGGATGCATGTGTTTTCCCATTTGGATATTTGGTGATTAACAGTTGTCCACATGTATAGAGATACATAGCCTAGGCAGTATGACAAGAAATAGGTTTATTTTCTTTATTTTTTTTTTCCAAGCGATGACTATTTTGTACTATTAGAAAATGTTCTGAAATTTTCCTTTGTTTTCATACCTTTTAAAATAGATAAAAGAAAGAATGAGAAAAAAATTCTTTGTTCATGCAGAAACACACTAAGATTCTTTTTTTTTTCCAGAACAGCACAGAGAAGCTTTCTTTGTCATTCTAGTTTCAGCTTGATTTCCACCTTAAATTTAGAAAAATGTATATACACTGCAAGCAGCTAGGTACACTCACATGGAAGAGAATCTATGGCTAAAATACACCTTTTGGACTTACATTTTCTAATTATTCATGTACAAGCCACTTTCATTAACTATTTTAATTTCCAGTTTTGATTACTGAAAGCAACACAAGGACTTCAGCCTGTGCATGATATTTATCTAAACCCTTACAGGAGAACCCACTGGCCGAAAGCATTGCTTGCAGACATTGCTACCCAAAGGTTTTAGCAGAGGAATGTTCTCTCATAATGGGGTTATGAAAGATACACCGCCTCTGTAATTTACTGGAGTTCAGCTTTAGAACAAGTTGTTTCTTTTATGTACAAAGCTCGCAATTCACAAGTCCCAGCTGAAATGTATTTTGTTGTTGTTGTTGTTGGAAGGTTTCAAAGATATGGCTTTGGAAATTCCTTAATTAGATTTAAGATTTTAGTTTTACAGTGGGTTCTCTTTGTAACCAGAATGCATTTATTTGGCAGTTGCTTTATTTAGTGATGCTCATTTCACACTGTGAATAACAACAAAAACTGTAATATGCTAGCACTTCAATAGCTTTTTTTTTTTTTCCTTTTGAAAACAGAAAGCAAAGAAATCAGAGGAGATTTATGGAGAATGGCCCAAATTGAAACCTATTTGGAAGCACCTTTCCTGTTTGCACAGCTAAACATCTTTGTGTTTTATTTTAAATGAAGGAGTACATAGACAGATAGCTCCAAGTTTGAAACACACATTAGGATATGTTTCTATAAAAACACATTACACTATCAGCATTCATAGAGGGCTGCCAGCTCTGGAAGACTTGCATGCCCATGGGTCATCCCTGGGGGACAGGCTGTATATAAATACCAACTGCCAGTTCACAGTTTGTGCAAATATAAAGCCTGTTAGGCCAAGATAACAGGTATATAGTGTGACATGGCTGTACCTAGCTATGTACGTGTGAACCGCAGTATATTTAGTCCTTGGAATTATTTCACCTCTGAGTAAAACAACATGCTATTTTCAGACAGATTGGTAAAAGGAAAATAATTGTAACATACATGGATTAAAAAGATTTGAAGGGCAACAGTAATGAATCTTCAAAAGGCTATGCAGGGAAAAAAGTACTGTATGAAATCTGTATTGGACATCCTTTTGTTTCCTGAAGCATTAATGAGAGAAAGAAGAGAGCTTAGGCCCCAGCATCTAGCAGTATCTGATTCATATTAGGTGCTAAATTAATATTTATTGAAAAAGTGACAAGTCCTATTTTTTCTGATTCCTCTGAGTCAAATCTGTCCCCCTCCATTCCTTCATGGCCAATGCCAATAACCAACTTATACATCACCTCTTTTGTGGGTGATTAAAATAGCCTTCAGGTTGGTTTTCTTTAGCTAGTCTCTTTACTCCAATTCTACCCTCTATTATCTGTTCCCAAATTATCTTTCCAATTGGCTGCCTTCCTCTTCCACACTCCATAGATTTGAGTGGACTTATTCCCTAAGCATTTTCCACCTGTCCCACCTCCCACAGCTGTACTCAGCCTTAACCCTTTCTGTCCTTGGAAGATCAGCCTCACCACCCTTCCAACTCGTGGTCGCCCTTGGAGGCACAGTGTAAAGACCAAAGCTCTTTATTTAGACATATTTCTTCTCCATTCCAGATACTCAAAAAGCACTTTATGTGTATGTTTCTTAGAGGCACTTTTAGCATTTTATTTTCTGATAGAATTGTTTGCATGAGGGTCTTATACTTTCCCCTTATCAGCTGTTTCTGTAAGGGAAAGGGTTCATAATGTAATCATTTTTTGGCTCTCATGAAACACTTTCATAAACTTCCTTTGTCTATGAAGACCAGCTGTTCATCTATACTTTCATCTCACCCTATAATTCTGATTTGTTCCTTTTGTTACAATTAAAATGATATAAAAGATTGAGTAATTTGTTTTTTATGTTGTCTCCCCTGCAAGAATGTGAGTTTCACAAAGGCTTATGTTAGCCAGATACCAACTCACCAGTAGAGCATCATGCCCTTACCAGGCATTCAATATGTAAGTGTAGAGATAGATTTGTTGAATGATTAATTGATCAATCTACTGATAGGTGTATCAGGGACACAAACACTCATTTATGTCCTCATCTGGTCACACTTCTCTGGTCTCCAAAAGACCAGAGAAGAGGATGAATAATTGAATAAGGATGAATAATTGCTATATCATAAACTTAGGTAATTTTCCCAGTTCCTGTGAAATGGACACCTTTGTAGTAGTACCTTATTTTCATATGGTACAAACTGTCCCCTGACTATGCTATCTATTCCATCTGCAGTTATGATTTCTGAATCTTTATCTCCCATCAGGACTTCTCTTGAATTCCAGAGGTTCACTTGCTTTCTGGATATCTTCCCTTAAATGTTCTGTGTCAGAAACTGAAGTTTTGTTTTTTTTTTAACCAAATTATTATTATTTTCTTTCCTTTCCTGGTTATGTCTCCAGACCACATTTCTCAGCCTTCCTTGAAATTAGGTGTAGCCAGGTGATGGTTTGGGTAATAAAGTGTTGATAAAAGTTATGTACATCATTTCTATGCCTGGCCCACAAAACTTACATTTACCTTCCACTCTCTACTTCCATATTGCCTGCTGGATGTTAAGAATCCAGCAGAAGTGTGTGGCTCTAAGACATGGCTGGACTGTAGGTGGAAGACTCCTGGGTCTCTCAGTGACTCTATGGAGCCGAAACATCCCGTCCTTACTAATGGGGTTTAAACAAGCAAGACATAATCCTGCTTTGTTAAGCCATTGAACTTTTCCTATTGTATGTTACAGCAGTTGGCCACACATGTACATATTTTCTCTTAAATCATATTCTCTTCTAGCATCTCTGATCTATGTTAGCACCATTTCACTATTGCTCGATTAGAATGCTGTGAGTTCCCCTGAAGTATTTTCCCTTGTCTCTTATTCCTCACCAGTCAACATCCGTTGCTCTTTGTTACTACTCTTACTGCTTTAGTTTAGGTTATGATCCTTTCCTGATTGATTTATTAAAACAACACCCAGAATGGTCTTTCTGCTTTCTATCTTGCATACCTCCAACCTATCCTCTATACTGCCCACCATGTTTCTTTTGAAAACACAGATCTGATTTAATAACTCTTTCATTTTAAAAACTTATTTTTTTCTTTCACTTCAAGATGAACAAAAATTTCTAGAATTACAAGATCCCACTCTTGATATATATTTGAAAGAATAGAAAACAGGATTTTAAACAGATGTCTGCACCCACTTATTCACTGAAGTGTTACTCATAATAGCCAAGATATGAAAACAGCCTAAATGTCCATTGATAGATGAATGGATTAAAAAAACATAGTGTGTGTGTATATATATAATATACACATATACATATACACACACACACACACACATATTCACACACACAACGGAATATTATTTAGCCTCAAAAGAAGGAAATTCTGCCATATGTGACAACATGAATAAACCTGGAGGACATTACACTAAGTGAAATTAGCCAGTCACAGAAGGACGAATAAGTACTGCATGGTTCCACCTATATGAGGTAACTAAAATAGTCAAACTCATAGAAATAGTGAGTAGAATGGTGGTATCAGAGGCTGGGGAAAGGGGAAAATGGGGATTTGACATTCAACAGGTGTAAATTTTTGGTTATATAGGATGAATAAGTTCTAGGTATCTGCTGGACAACATTGTGCCTGTAGTTAACAACAGCACATTGTACACATAAAAATGTGTTAAGAGAGTAGATCTCATGTTAAGTGTTCTTACCACAGTTTCAAAAACACCAATTTTTTAAATGTATCATTCGTTTGAACTGCCTCATAATCCATGCATTCCCTAATCATCTGTCACGTGTATTTCCAATGATACAACTCAGGCTCTCAAAACCAAAATGACAAAAACAAAAATCAGAGGTATACTTTTCCCCTAATAGAACACATTTTTTACACTTTAACCTCTCTGCATATGATATTTACCCAGCCTAAAATGCCGTTTCGTTTCTGACACAACTTTTACACAATTCTCACATAATATTTACCCAGCCTAAAAATGCTTCTCCATTTTCTGACACAATTCATTCTTGTAATAAGGCTCAATTAAATAATCACCTTTTCTCTTTCTTCTAATCTCCCAAACTGATTTGGGAGATTAGTTTCCTCTGCATTCTCCTACAATGTTTATTCTTTTGGATTTCAATTATATCTCTGTATGTGTCTCCCAATTGACTGTGAGATTCTGGAGGGCAAGAAACAGGTCTTATTTATTCTTGGATATTCTGTGCCTACTTTGGCAACAAAGAAGTCACTCGAAAAAGGTTTGTTGGATAAATTTTTAACTATCATGTAATTCACTATCAAAGTAAAATGTGACCTTATTTTCCATTATGGGACTATCTTAGCAGGAATGTGTAAATCCCACCTTGCAATAGCTATGATAATAAAGACTAACCTATTTTGATAATAATAAAGATTACTACCATTTAATGAACATTATGTGCTTGACATTCTGCTAAATTCTTTATGTGCTTCATTTTGTTTGATCCGTACAATGACTCTATGAAGTCAATATCATTATTATTAAATATTTCAAATTTAAAGTAATGTATTAAGTTTGTATGCAGTTATAAACAAATATAGCTAAGTGAAAGGCATCCCCTCCTACAGGAGCTACTGAGTAAGGTACAGTTGATTTTGCTCCCAACGTGACAAACCATTTGAAGATATTCTAAGGTCTTTCTTGACTACTGAAGCTTTTAAAATTTTATTTTATTTTATTTCATTTTAAGTTCTGGGATACATGTGCAGGACATGCAGGTTTGTGACACAGGTAAATGTGTGCCATGGTGGATTGTGCACCTATCAACTCATCATCTAGATATTAAGCCCCACAGACTACTAAAACTTTACTTCTTATAAATATACATAGGATAATGGGGAACTTGGAAATTTCTATTCAAAATTATTTTGAGATAATTTTTTTTTCCCTAGGCGTTTGTGAAGTTCTTCTGACATCTTTGGAAACAGTTAGGTAGGGAGTAAATCTTTGAGTAAATCATTATGCATTTTAAGAGTAATCAGAAAAGTAGTGTATTGCTGTGGCTGTTAGGGAAACCAACCATGTGATCAGAGAGTTGAAACTTTCAGTCTCACCCTTCAACCTCCAGGGAGGCTAGAGTGGCTGAAGGTTGAGCTGATCACCAACGGCCAATGAAATAATCAATCGTGCTCATCTAATGAAGCCTCCATAAAAGCTAAAAAGGGCAAGGTTTGGAGAGCTTCCAGATAGCTGAACTCATGAAGGTCCCTAGAGGGTAGCAACACCTAAGAGGGCACGGATGTTCTACAACACTTCCCCCTACCTCATACTGTGGATCTCTTCCATCTGGCTGTTCATCTGTATGTTTTGTAATATGCTTTACAATAAATTGTTAAACTTAAGTGTTTCCCTGAGTTCTGTGAACTGCTCTAGCAAATTAATTGAAGACAACAAGGAGGTTGTGAGAGCCCTGATTTATATATCAAGTCAAGCACAGGTCACTTGCTACCTGTGCTTGCCACTGGCATCTGATGTGGGGGGATAGTCTTCTGGGACTGGATCTTCAACCTGTGGGCTCAACTATCTAGCCAGGTAGATACTGTCAGAATTGAATTGATTAGAGTATCCCCAGCTGGTTCACCAGAGACTGTGTTGCTGGAGAATTGCTTGGTATTGGGGGGACAATCTCCACACATCTGGTGTCAGAAGTGTGGTGAGTATAACCATATGAGAGAGGGAAAATACTATTTACCTATGTGTATATACCACCCAAATTCCATTACATCCTGGAAAATCCCTCCTCATCATATCTGTTTAAAATCCTCTCTCTTTCTTAGCCCTCTAGAACCTATTGCATGCTTCATTGCCACTTTTCACTATTGCCTCATGCATTTTTCATCTTTTTAAATTTTATTTTTCTATTGATACATAATAGATGTACATATTTTGGAATACATCTGATAATTCAATACACCATATGTATTTTTCATATAGTCATATGTATTTTTCATCTCTAGAGGCATTGTCTCATCTTTCTAATTAGATTGTAAGTTTGTGGACTTCAGGGCCGTCATCTTTGATATCCCAAAATCTCCCATAGTAAAGGGAAAGGAAACTAATATTTACTGAATTATGGCTCTGTGCCAGGCACTATGCCATATTCTTTCTTTCTTTTCTTTTCTTTTTTTTTTTTCGGAGACAGAGTCTCGCTCTGTCACCCAGGCTGGAGTGTAGTGGTGCTACCTCAGTTCACTGAAAGCTCTGCCTCCCCAGGTTCTCACCATTCTCCTGCCTCAGCCTCCCAAGTAGCTGGGGCTACAGGCGCCCACCACCACGCCCAGCTAATTTTTTGTATTTTTAGTAGAGACGGGGTTTCACCTTGTTAGCCAGGAAGGTCTCGATCTCCTGACCTTGTAGTTCACCCACCTCGGCCTCCCAAAGTGCTGGGATTACAGGTGTGAGCCATCGTGCTCGGCCCTAAGCACAATTTTTGTAGTATTTCACATTGGTATTGTTTCTTAACTGTGTAAAGTGCATGCTATTATTTATTCAAGTAGGCTGCCACCTTTGTGGACGGTACCACGTCCCATGCTTTGTGTCTTCATGTGTATGCATTTCTAGGCAAGTAGAGAGCCTTTGATATATATTTGCAGAATGCTTGACCAATGAAAGTCTTTTTAAAAACATCAATTGTAAGTTAAAAAAATTAAAACAAATTTTAAAATATTTACACATGAGCAAAAAGAATAAAACTGAATTTAACAAAGGTTCTCTTTGGCCATCAAAACTCCTTATAGCCTCAATTATGTTCACCCAGGTGACTTAAATTTCACTATTCTCTATTATTTAAAAATATATATAGAAAGTCATGTTACTTGACAATTGAAATAGCTCTAAATCTCCTGGTAAACTGAGATCCCAAGAAAATCTAGCACTTACAAAATAAAACTATAGTGAAGGGGAAAATGTATTACATTGTTATTGTGTAGTCTTTTTAAAGTATTTTATGATGCTTATATATTGGTCAATGATAACCTTCTGGCGTTCATGTTAATGTATCCCAAATGTACTCATGAAATTAGCTCAACTTTTATTGTCTTCCCTCTCATTTAGCCCTGTATGCAAATTTATGTACCACCTCAATTCCACTTGTTATTTTTGGCTCTGCTGGATTGACGTTGGGTATGGATGTTCTGAGACTAACAGTATTGAGGGCTGACTTTTGGGGTTTCTGAGTAGCTGGGGTGCCTGAGAATGGTGAGTATGGCAAAGTGGAAGGCAGCAGTGAGGGAGCTCACTGTAGCAGGTCAGCAGCTTTTCTATATTAGTTACTGTGATGTTTTCCCACCACTAGAGTAGCTAAAGGAGGCTTGGTTTGAGCTGCTGCTATACTCATGGCCAGAAGTTTAGGATTTGCAATTCTACAGTAATTGCAACTTTTTCTAGGACCTCAAAGACTGCACACATGCAGAGGGATTTATTGTTTTATATCAACCAAATCTTAAGAACGCCAATAAATTTTTAAGAACTTGCCTACTTCCAAGGCATGTAGAAAGAATGATTCTATATTTATCTCAATATATAATTAACCATAATTTATAAGTAATGAGTTTCATGTTCTGTAGACAAATGACTGGCCTTTCTTTCTTCTTCTTTTTTTCTATAAATACTGGCTAGGAGTTGGGGTTCTGCACAGTGATTTTCGTGACATCCAGTTTGGCATCTTAGACTGTCACAATGAGCTCATGATTTCAGGTGAGGAATAAGCAGGAGCACATGAACCCTCAAGCAAAAGAGATGAAATTTTCATCCAAATGTCCCAAAGAATAAAAATTATGGAGATAAAAACAGAAAATATATGACATGGACAAAGTTGTTTCTAACTAGAACATTTTTCAAAGTTTTCTAGGGGTATCAATTGCTCTCTGAGCAAATCATTTAGTACAGAGCTCTAGTGAGAGCATTAGCAAACGATCCTCCTCTGCCTGCAATTAGATTAGTCATGCACTTGTAGGCTGGGATTTATGGTAATTTGTATTCCAGAAGAATCCTTGTGCTTTGCATTTCGGAAAAAAAATTAAGAAAATGACTAAAGCATGCACCAAAGATTGCAGATTTCTTTTTCTTAATTGCTCTAATTTCTCCTTCAGTTTAAAGGGGCTTATTTTGTAAAAAAACAAAGGAAGACATAAACACTGTATATAAATATTGCCAACCCCTGAACTGATTGTTTATTATTGTCATCATAAATGTCATAACCATTAATCCCTCCCATCTATGTGTATCTATGTATTAACTTTCTTGGCCATCTATTTTATAACATCTAGAGGCAAAAACATACATTTTATACCTTTCTATATTTCAGGTACAGAGCATATCATTATTGCTATTATCATCAGCATGAACATCATCATCATTTTTCTCATTTAGTAAGTTTTCTCTAAGTAATTATCAGAATTAAAAAATAATGATTTAGGACCTTCAGCCGGAAAGGTGCTGTGTGTGTTTGGAAAATGAAACTTGAGAAGGGTAACTAGTTGTTCTAGTGAATTGTGTGTGATCTTTGCTTGTGTATGCACAGGAAGGATCAGGATGGCTCTGAGATCTTTTTCAGTTGTCACGTTGGACTAAACTGATAAGCAAAGTCTGTGTGCAGACACTGTGATGGCCATGCTGTTATTTCTGGACTGTGCTGGATGATGCTGCGACATATATACAATCATCACGCTGACTGACTGACCTGCCTAAACACTATTGTATCCAGGATTCCTGAAGTCATTCTGCTTCACAAGCCATGGACATAGAATTTTATCCTTTACACATCTCATATTTTTCTAGATTGCATCCTTTTTTAAAAACATAAATCTAAGTGAGTGCCTTAGTACTTTTAAGCAAGTGATTGAACTCAGCTTGAGGTATGCAAATAAGGCCAGTCAAATTGCTCAGGTCTATGTGGGATGCCACCTAGCTAGGGAAGTAAAAATCTCTTATCTGTTAGGTGGCTTTTTCTACGTGCCAGCTACCTAAGGTGCTGAGAGTATAGTGGGAAAGTACATCAATGTAATATCACATAACAACTGTAACAATGGGCATGTGTACCAAGTTCAGAAATAGCACAGAGAAAAGACAGGTAGTCTTAATGTTTGAAGTACATTTAAGTGTTGCATGATAATTGTTATAATGAGAAATGTTACATGAGACACTTTTGTTTTTAAATTGTTTAAAAACTTTGATGATGAACCAGAGTTTCAAATTATTATTATGGCTATAAAGAGCCAACCATTTGTTTAAATACAGATCATGTTAATTGTTATATGAAAAATAGCTACATCCTCTATTAAAGACTGGCTTTCCTTTATCTTTATTAGTTATTAAGAATTACGATTTGTTTATATTTAGGAAATATATTCAGGCACAATAAATCTGTAGGAATTCAAGGCAAAATCTGGTGAACAGTTCCTATACTTTTACATTTTTGGATTTTGCCTTATATCATTCAATGATTTGGAAATAATTGTAGAAATAGGAACATATATTGAGCATGTTCTAGGTACCATACAAAGAATTGTTCGCATTCAGTAAGTTTTCTCTAAGTAATTATCAGAATAAAATAATAATGTAGGACCTTCAGCAGGAAAGGTGTTGCGTATGTTTGGAAAGTGAAACTGGAGAATCACTTCTTAAATGTGATCCACAGATCAACTACATCATCATCACCTGGAAGCGTGTTAGAGAGGTAGGATCTCTGTCCCCATCCCAGACCTGCAGCATCAGAATCTGCATTGTGACAAGCTCTCTAAGTTGCCTTGCACATTACAGATCTGTATTGCACATTAGAGATCTGCTTTCACACTTTCTTTCTAATTCCACACCACAGCCCTACAAGTTCAGAGAGGTTCAGTCACTGCACAGGGTAACAAAGCCATTAAGGGATGGAGCAGTTCTCTGTGTTCAGATGGTGGTCATGTTTCTACCATATAATTATACCCTTTCACTTGTTGAAACTTTACCCTTTCTTAATTGTCCAGCTCAAATTCCACCACCTCAATTAAGTCTTTGTGTCTCCTGTTGCAAGTAATCTTTTTTCCTATTTAAATATATGACAGCATTTTGATTCTTTCTGGCTTTGCGATAAAACACTATTTTGTCTTAGATTATTATTGTTATGTCCGTGAGAATAGAAACCATCTTTTTTGGCTTGTACAATCTATTGTACCCCAGCATAGTAACCACCATATAATTTGTGCTTAATAGGTACTTGAGTAAATTAATGATTGCCTTTGCCCTTTAAGTAAAACCATTCTATAGTTCATTAGGACAAGTAAATTCAGTTTAGTATATTAACAGCTGCTAATTGCTTCAAGGTTATTACTGCCTAGCTCACATTAATATTAATAATGATAATTCCTACCATGTGTACAAGATTTTATAACTTATGAGGAACTTCAACACCTATGACAACAATTAATCCTCATTACAATCCAGTGGGATAAGAATTCTATTATCCCCATTTTACAGATATAGAAATTTATACTTACAGAAATTAAGTGAACCGCAAAATATGGAACAGAAACCTAGGGTTTCTGACTACAGATTTGTGCCCCTTCTGGTTTCTTTCTGAAGCAAAACGTGTCTTGTATGGAATCGAGAGCTGTTTTCTCAAGTGACATTTGTGGTAGAAACCCTCATATACAATATTCATTGACCTTAAGGCATTTTTCCTCAAATGAGAAAGCCAGAGATATGAGAAAGAAAAAGTCTACAGGATTTGGTAACTGGCTAGTAAGGTGTTAGAGAGGATGAGGGAGAGAGAATTAAAATGGAGCCAGAGATTGGGCGCTTTGGTGCCTGGAGGTGTGTTGGGGCAATTGATAGGGTAGATGAAAACTTGGACATGCAGCAAGGCCATGGCTCACAGGCCCTCTTTTTCCTGCTTCTGTGGTTGTGGATACCTGTGTTGAGATGGAACTGAACCCTGAATGATTCCATTGCTCATAGGTCCTGTCACATGAGTGAGAATTAAATGCAGTTGTTTTAAGCCACTGCGACTTTGGGGCTCTTAGTTTCTACAGTATAATCTCAATTCTAGGCCACCCTGACTCATAGACACCTGAGGAGAACTCAGCTGGTTGAGCTAGAAAGCAATTCAGGTTCTTGATTTTACCCTTTGATTAATTTTGTTCTCTCTCCTCCCCATTGTTGTGGGTGAGGGCCCTGTTTGATTTATAAAAACAGTAACCCGAAATCTTGCTGACTTCTTTCTCATCCAAGCTTAGGAGTTGAAAAGACTTATTATCTAATTGTTAATGGCACAGAGTAGAAAGATCTGGGATCTGAAGTCAGAAATCCTAAGTACATGCTTGGATCTGCTTTTCCAAAGCTGTGTCCTAGGCAAGTCTCAACTTATTACTACTCTATCAACTGGGTGAGTAATACTGGGTAACTTATGCGGTTGCAAAGAGCCAATAACCTACTATGAGTGAAAGTAGTTTGTAAATTTTAAGATGCTTTATAGATGTGATTATTAGTATAAGACCAGCGCAAAGGACAAAAGTAAGAGTAGCTGCATATAAATATCTACTTAAAAGAAGTTATATATTTAAAAAATTAAGACGTGTTTTTAAAAAAATATTAAAATCAGAAAAACACATTACTGAGCACACATCAGCTATTGATAATCACTTTTGAAAATAACAGCTTTCGCTTGTTGAGCATCTGCTATGAGCCAGGCCTGTGCTACCTGCCTTGCATCCTTCAATTTCAGTATAATAATGATTGCTATTGACTCTCTGTCACTTACTTTTATATAAAAACAAAACACATCTTTAATTTAGGAATGTAAAGAAGAGCTGATTGTGGCTGTGCATGTTTTGTGTTGTTTACTTTTCCCATAAATCTATGTACCTGTGGTTACTAAATCTTTAAAATGATACCAAAAAGGAACGTGCCGGGATTCACTCCTGCTATACCCACTCCATCATATCTTAAGAGTAGCTCCAAGAAATAACTTATGGAAGAGAAAGAGTGTTAACGAGGGTCAGGACTAGGGTAAAGCAATATTGACGCCCTGGGGCACAACGTTTTAGGGAGCACTCACTCTCAGTTGCATAGTCTGAGAGTGAGTGTCTTCTTAATATTGTGCACTAGGCTCCATCCAACCTTGCCACATCTTATTCCTGGCTATGTTCCCCCTATTGTAACCATGCCAGAAATTTAGCAGCAAAAGCAAATTCCCTAAAACATCCCATTATATATGTAACAATTTCTTTCTTGAAAACTGATTAAAGCTTCTATATAATTTACACAATATTTAAGACAATTGTAAGAGGATTTGGAATTTAAGGAAAGTAAGAGTATAACAAATTTTATGATAGACCACTAAGGCAGAACCCACTTAAAAAATGCTGCTGATGATAGACATTAGTGCAAAGCACACATCCACAGTAACTTGGACCAAAGACCCAACACAAAGGAACTTTCTCTGAATGCATCCTAGATATAGGTCTCTACTGGACAGAGACTTCTTTTCATTCTCATTCTGGGATTTCAACAGAGAAACAAACCCACTTGTCTTCCTCACTGTTAGACCACTCTATTATGTTGGAGGTTAAGGGCAATTATTTTCTTACACTTTTCTGTATTTTCCTTTTCCTTTTTCTTTAATGAGTGTGTATTACCTCACAATAAACACATTTGTAATCAAACAATGAATGGAACCTAATCTATTATTGGTGGCTTTTGGCCTTCAGATGACTATTTCACACAGCTCCCTATTCCCCAGCCCCCTGCCTGAATCCCCACATTCAAATTCTCCTTCAGTTTTCAAGGGGCTTCAGCCTGGCTCCCACCAAAGGCCAAGTCTTCCCTGTGTGCTGTGGAGTCCATGTCCTTTTTACTTCTCTCCTGTGATTAACGTTTTTCTCTTTTCTGGATTGTTGCTATCAACATGCACACAGCTCTCTTCCATATTTAAAAATATCTTCTTGGATCTCATATTCCTAGTAATTGTCAGTAAACACTTTCTTCACTTGCTCATCTCCCATTCTCATCCCACCCAGGCTTTCTTCTGGCCCCACACATCATTGAAATGGCTCTTGTCAAGCTCACGACTGACCTCCATGATGCTAAATCCAATGGACGTTTGTCTCTTTTCATCTTATTCAACCTCTCATTAGCATTCAACGCAGATGGCTGCTCCCTTTTTTCTCAAAACATTTTCTTTTGTTTCCAGTGTCGACCTCCTTCATATTCATGTTTTGTTCCCCTTACCTCACTGACCACTCGGCTTCTGTTTCCTTTGCTACCTTTTCTCTCTCTATGGCTCTGTGTAAGGATCCTGGGACTCTGTCTTTGCTCTAAGCACACTGCCTACCATGGATAATCTGCCAGCTCATGTCTTTGAATACCAACGGCTGCTTCCTCATTTTATATATTTAGCTCTGAAGTCTCCTTTAATGTCCAGACTCATATGTCCAACTTCCAACTTGACATTGCCATGTAAATGCCTAATAATTTACTCACAATTTCAATGTCCTGTATAACCAAACATCATCAAACTTACCTCTAAATCATATTTTCAACCTAGGTGCTTAGCCTGGGTGGTAGCTTCTAGAACACACAAGTAGACTTCTAAATGGTCTCATTGCTTTAATTCTTATAGTACTATGCCTTTCCACTTCCGTTTTCCAGGCAGGAGCCAAAGTGATCTTTTTGCAACTGCAAATTAGGTCATCTGTTATTGAAAACTCTTCAGTATCATTTTGGTCTGAGCTTCAATGCGAACTCCTTGCAAAGATGGTCATTCCCTAACACCCAGTTTAAAGTAGCCTTTCAGTCACTCTGTCACATTACCTTGCTTTATTATCATCATTGCATTTATCAATAACTGACGGTTTTCTGTTTATTTGTACGCTCCATGAATATAGGGACATTGTTTTGGTCATTGCCTTAGCCTCAATGCACAATGTATGTCACATAATATGTGTTCAAAGGTAAAGAAACAAATAAATGAATGAATGGATTTATTCCCCAATATCTATTGCAATACATCATGACTTTCTTCGACTAGGTCTATGTGACAATACTAGCTTAGGAGATTTTACAATTAATTTGGATAATTCGATTAATCTTTCTGCAGGTACCTGGAATAATTCATTTCACTGCTCCATTCATGTCTCTGTGAAATGGTGGGGGTTTTACCCAGCTGTAATTTACTTCATGCATGTTACATGAAGGCCAAAAGAAGAACCATCTTTGTAATGCTTTTTATAATCATCATGCATAATTTGGCATTCTTAAAAGAAAACATGTGGCACCGTGGTGGTGAGAACTTTTATTTTGTACAAGGTTTTGATGTCTTTACTTTCCACTTGCTCACCTAAATATTTTGAGAATATGATGCTAGTCATTCCAATGCATGTACCAGATGTATGTTCCCAGATAAGCTTTAGGCATGACATGTATGGTATATTCATCCTGGAAACAACTACTTATAAATTCTTTTTTCCTCATTATATAACCAAAGAACATATAAAACCAGAAATCGGCCGGGCATGGTGGCTTACGCCTGTAATCCCAGCATTTTGGGAGGCTGAGGAGGGTGGATCACGAGGTCAAGAGTTTGAGACCAGCCTGACCAACATGGTGAAGCCCTGTCTCTACTAAAAATACAAAATTTAGCCGGGCGTGGGGGCAAGCGCCTGTAATCCCAGCTACTCAGGAGTCTGAGGCAGGAGAATCGCTTGAACCCAAGGGGCAGAGATTGCAGCGAGCCAAGATGGCACCATTGCCCTCCAACCTGGGCGACAGAGCGAGATTCCATCAAAAACAAAACAAAACAAAAACAAACAACAACAAAAACCAGAAAGCACAATGACATCACATGGCCTCAGGTGAACCAGACCATAAAAAGCACTGAAAGACGGTTTCTATGCAAGTATACCTCAACAACTCAGTTTCGAGCTGAGCCTCAAAGCACCCTGGTTTAGTGTTTACTGAAGACATGAGGAGATAATGTGAATTTCCATACTCTAAATGTAGGTACAATCTTATTATGTTACTATTTGGCTATTTCCCCTTAGCCTCAGCTCTGATGTACAAGTGGCTTTAGTAAGAGTGTTTCCAAGGAGCTTTATGTCTCAGATTCATAGAAACTTCATCTTCTGAAGCCCCAGCTTACGATCCCTCCCCTGTATAGTTAAGAGTTTAAGCCAACTGCCAGTGAATACATTTTATCACTGTTTTGAGCGACTGTTGTTCAGCAGAGGGCACAGGCACAATACATCTTTGTCTTCCCCTAGCTAATAACCCAGGGTGTAGTAGGCCAGCCATGCCTTTAACATTTACTGCTGCTACATTTGTCTGTGTTGTATAAAAACCATGCAACGGCCTGGCCCTGCTCATTGTTTTCAGAACCTTGACTCTCCTTACCATTCTCATCATCCAAATTTATTTAAGGATGAAACTATTAGAAACACAATTGGTGAATTAATGTCATAGGGACTGCTGCTGGCAGCTCATCAATTTTTGATATGCCACTCAGACAAATGAAACATAAGCCACCCAGAACAAGGGGACCTTTTGACACTTCAAAGGAAACCCCTATGGGTGGTTTCCTCTTGAAGCTACACTAAACTGGCTCGATCTCCTCAGCTGGAAGCTGCCAATGTCTCATTAACCCCTAAAAAGGCCCGGCATGAGCTTTTCTTTTCAGCTATAATTATGCCATGCACTCCTGTTATGCTGCACTGAATCGCAACACTGTCACCAGCACATTATAAACATCCACCCTAATTGAAAAGCAGATTAGACTCTTGTGTTAATTAGCCAAAAAGCCCGCCCACTTGCATGCATTATGATTGCCTCTTAAATACTGAGGATGTTGAAATCCCTCAGAAAGACAAGGCAGACTTAATTGCAATAACCTGCAAATTAAGTTTAATTTACTTTAAATTTACCGGTTTAGCAGGCTCATTTGATGGTGTTAATGTTCTAGCAAATTAATTATCTGAATTAGTCATGCCTGGTGGAGTTTTGCAGCAGAATACATTGTACAGTGGCCTGTTAATAACAGACAAACAGGACAGGATTAATGAGAAGATTATGCTCGAGTTCTTAAAAAAAAAAGGATCTTGCATGAATTCAAATATAATCACCAAAGTGCAAATACAGACACAGAATATAAACAAACTGAGATTTATTACACTCTATGGCATGCCATCCAGGAGAAACAGTAAAACATGACTGGTGAAATATCAGACAGCAAGAGCCCTATTCCATACACTCCTGTGGATCTCTCCTTGCCACAAACTGTTTCCCGTTAGTGAGCGTATGTGAATGCCATGGTCAGCAACCGAATGCCTTAGACAGGGGGTGGACTGCAGAAAAGGACTGGTATGTCACCTAGAAATAGCTTCCCCTGGCTAGTTCTGTTGCCCTTTTAGTAATGTATAAAGCTTTCAGATGTTTTCTGGAACCCACTTATAGCCATCTCTTTGGACAGATCTGAGTACTATTAGCCCAAATAATCTGAAATAATGATTATCTTGCTTCCAATCTTATCTTTATCCCAGTAAAATCTGTCCTGGTTGCATGTGGGAAATTTAGCCAGGGTGGAGAAGAGGGGGAAGAAGAAAAAATAGGAATTCAGAATATTAGAGGAAATTTAGAGTATCAATCAACATCTTTGTAGAAGCTTCTACATTTATTCCTCTCTGAGGATAACAAGTGCATCTTGATTGTGTTTGCATCCCCCAGGTTCTAGGACACAGTCTGGAAAGTGATAGAGACTTAAAAACATTCTTATTTTTTGAATGGATGAAACACAAAATTAGCTTAGTGACAATTCAGAAGCATTACTCAGCCTGGAGGATATTGTAGGGGATCCCTCCTAACAAATATGAAATCTCTCTGAAAATTCTGTTTCAGTGCTTCCATTGTTAGAAATAGTTAGGCTTTCTCCATTTGGTTCTGAAGAGATTCACACAAGCTCTCTTTCCGCCATCCACAGCAGAAAGAAATAGCCTCTGGGTGTCAAACTAATAATCTTTGGCTGGCTCGAACTGAATATGGTCATGCAGTGATTGACCTCAACATGCCAGATTATTGATTGGGCTGGAGATGCCTAAGCCATCATTTTCTTGGAGCAGTCACCGCTTTTGTCTTGATCCCGTCCACAGCTGTCACACTGTGGTGAGCTATTGAAAGAGCCCAGATTTGCATCCTTCATGCATTTATGCCTCTCTGCTTAAAATAAAAATGCCACCACTTGAAAGGCTAACCCACTGATTCTGTTTTTTAAAAAATTATCTCATTAAAAGCCAAGGATTTGGGTTTAGTTGGGAGTGGAGAGAGACATGCAGAATATGTTAACTTGCTTTATGGGGCATATTTAATTTTGGGGGAAAAATAATGAGAATAAAAATTGTTTCAATATGTTTTCTGTATTGTGTCAATATATCACACAGCTCCTTTCTGGAGTCACATTTGCTGTTAGGGTGGTTGGATTTTTTTTTGTTTTTGTTGTTGTTGTTCTCTGTTGAATTACAATTTGCAGCAGTAAATGAAACTGGCACAAAAGCAGGTGTTATTAAAACTGGGCAGAAAAAGGACAATAACAGCATAATTCCACTTTAAAGGCCGATATGTGTATGGTTGAAACGACTTTGGTTGGAACCCATAGGGAATAGAAAACACACCATAAAGAAAATGGATTTCAGTGACACATAAACAAAAGGCAAATGACTAATGTATTTACATATAACATGTGGTGTATTCATTGCACACCATGGTGACAGAATTGTTTATTTCATTTATAATTTATACAGCAAAACCTTATTAAATGTGTAACTAGTTTGCCAGATGATAATACACGTAGAAGATTAGGCTTCTATTATTGAATATCATTAACAACAAAAGATTTTCATTTGTAAGTTAATTTTTTTCCAGTCCTTTCTTTTCTGTACTGTATGCTTTGAATGGAATCCTGCCTGTCTTCAATCATGATGATGCTGTGGTAAGAGGAAGGTAGCAGTGAATTTCTGGAGAAGAATGCTCATTGGAAAATATCACCCCACCTCTACCATATTCCCTAGAATATCAATCTTCAGAATATATAAGGCATAACTGATGGGTGTGTATAAATCCACGGTAATGTCAGAGATTCCAGAAAAACTCTTCTCCGGCAAACAACATTCTGTCCAAGGCCAGAAAAACCAGAATCTGGAACCAGACAAAGATTGCTTTAAAGACTCAAGGGTCCCTTGAGAAAGTGTTGTCAAGAGAAAGATTCACTGTGTTGTCTCTGTTCGGGTGGACTATCAGACTAGAGGTTTAAGAAACTTCCAGTTACCAAGGTGGTAACATATGTAGTGCAGGGTACAAACCATTTTGCATTTAATCATCCTTCTCCAGATACTAACTGAACAGGATTCTGTTTCTTCCAACACGACAGTGTGCACAACTTCTCATGTGCTATCTGTTCCTCTCACATACGCAAAATACTCTGTATTAGTTCTCATGATTCATTTTCAGACTAAGAAAAGAAAACCCCACCTTTAAGATTTTCCTTCATGCAGTGTTATTTAATGAGGGTTAAACAACTTTAGAATGATTGCAGTGAATCTCATTTCAAGCCAGGAGAGGGGTACTTATGAGGGGTGGTGGGATGGGTGGAGTTTGGGAGGGGGGATGAAAGTGAGGTGGCAGAGAAATGCTTTTAAACAATAAAATATATTTTACTTTCAAGCCTGGAGCTGTCAGGCTTCATTTCAAATAACGTATCCTGACAGTTCATAGCTACTCTTAAAAACTGGGTGAAGCTTTTGCAGTTGCAAACTAGTGTGATAAAACATGAAAATACTTTATTCAGGTAAAGTGGAAATAGCTGTTCAGTCTGGTTAAGTTACACAGAAACCTTTTTCTCTGTAAATTAATGTACTGTGCAAATATCTTGCCTGTGACACCGTAGCTGTCCACTTAATAAAAGCCCTTCCAGTAAGAACTGTGTCTTAGAGCATCAAAGCATTAGCGAGTGTTCTGAATCTAAAGCCAGATAAACTTGAACATTCAAAACAGGCCTATGAGGAAGTGAATCTTAGCGTTGCCCATCATAAGTGAAAAATGCAAAGAACATGTGTTTATTCAGTCTCTATTGTTGGTGTGGGAGAAGGCAAATAGCTGCTGGGTTTTGTTTTTGATTTTTGAGAGACTGTTTTGCACGTTTTCCCACTTATTAGTTCAATAATTGCTCAAGATGGGAAAAAGTAGCTCAAGGGGGACCTTCCTTGGGTATGCAAAAATATCGAAGTAGCCAAAAGAAAAATAAGGAAAAGAAAGAAGATAGAAAGAATGAGGGTATTTTCTCTGATTAAGACTCAAAGTAGTGTGATGCAACTGCTGCTAAGAGCTAAAGAGTGCCTGGGTTCAATTAACAGATGCATGGAGTCTAGAATCTAGGAGAAGATATTACTGCTCAGACCACATTTGGACTATTGTGCTCAATATATTATTCTCAGCCTGAGACTAGTCTGAATTAACTACTATTTACAGAAGAGTAACAAGGGTGGTAATAAAATACAAAATTATTTTACATGGGGAACAATTGAGAGAATGGAAAATATTTCTCATTCAGAGAGATTAAATTTTAGCAGAAGATGGATAGTCACTTGGAGGGGAATCTGCAAAGGCTTTACAATAGTGTTTTTATCTTCTTCACTGAATAACAATATTGCTAATATCATTAGCAATAGTAATAATGATATCTGATACTTGTCTAGTGCCCCCGAGTTTACAACTCTCTTCTTATAAATATCATCTCATTTAATCTACCCAACAGCTTGAGAAGAAATTATTGTGACCTGTGTTTCACATATGAACGAATGAATTCAAGGTGGCTCAGCTATGTGTTCAGGAAGTACAGATAATAAGGGAAAGTCTTGGGACTCCTGGTTTATCGACCCCCAAATCACGATGGGTAACTGAACCATATTATCTAAAGTATTCTTTTCAGTATTCAGTTTTTATGATTTTAATAAACACAGTGGTTTGGGAAAATTCTCTTCTTATTCATCTATGTATTCAGGCAAATGGTTATTAATAAGTGTGATAACTGGGCTGTACTGAGGCTACCAATATGAAGAAGGTGTGGGCAGGTCCATTGAGGATCTTGTCTAGTGAAGGAGAACCAAGGAAATAGATAATTACGATTCATGGGAGGCATGAAAAAGTGCTGCAGAACCTTAAAGGGACAGTTCATCTTGTGATTGGTGGAGGGGAGGTGGGCAAAGCTTTACAGAGAAAGTTACATTCCTGTGTCAGGAAGGCTGGAAAGAAGAGAAGAAATCAGGGTGCTGGGGGCTGGGAGCCCAAATTCTCAAAATTTGCATTCTGTGTTTATTTGTGCCTTTGTAGGATGACCAACTCCTAGTCTTCCCAGGACTTTCTTGGTTTTAGCAAGTCCCACATCCCATGGAACTCCTCAGTCCCCTGCAAACCATGGTGGTTGACCATCCTACTTTAGCAGGTTGACAGTGGACACATGCAGCGGAGGCACAAAGTATGTGAAAGGTTCCAAACAGAAGTGGGCTTTGAGAGTGTAAAGGATAAGACACGACCTAAGTATATTTGCTATTGCTAAAATAATCACTTTGGTTTCATTTTTTTTCTACTGCCTGGGTGAGCCCTGAATGCTTAGTTGGTTTCAACAAGAAAAAAAAGAAAAACAAAAATCTGATTGATTCTAGACTGGTTAGTTCAATAGCACTAACCAAATTTGGCGTTTATCACTTAGTTCCTTTTTTTTTCTTTTTCTTTTTTGGTTGAGATATTATTTATACAAAATAAAACATACCGATTTTAAGTGTACAGTTCGATGAATTGTGGTAACTGTATAAGATGAGGTAATCAAAACCAGGATATAACACAGTTCCATCACCATAAAAAGTTTTCTTTTTTAAAAAATTTCAACTTTTATTTTAGATTCAGGGGGACACACGTGCAGATTTGTTGCATTGGTATATTGCCTGACGCTGAGGTTTGGACTATGATTGATCTCATCAGCCATTACTACTACTCAGTAGAGAATACTACTCAGTAGGTAGTTTTTCAGTCCTTGTCTCTTTCACTCCCTACCAATTTTTGGAGTCCCCAGTGCCTGATTCCATATTTGTGTCCATGTTTAGCTTCCATTTATAAGTGAGAACATATGGTATTTGATTTTGTGCTTTTGTATTAGCTCGCTTAGGATAATGTCCTGCAGCTGCATTTATATTGCTGCAAAGAACATAATTTTATTCTTTTCTATGGCTGCATAGTATTCCATGGTATATATATATCACAATGTCTTTATCTAATATACCCCAGATAACACCTAGGTTAATTGCATGTCTTCTCTATAGAATCACTTAGTTCCTAAGACCGTAGTAAAGTCTATCTGTAGAGGTAATATTTGCAAAAGAACCAGCAGAGCAAAGAACCCGGGAAAGAAATTTCCAGGCAAAAGACATCCCCAGTTCCTAGAACAGTGTCTTGCATATAGTAAGTGCTGATCAAATAATTTTTGAAGATATGAAAGAATGAAGAACTTTTCATGATTTGCGTAGACTCTGGTCAGTGGAAAGAATGTAGTGGCAGGCATCACTCCTAGGACAAAGGACAAAAGAATGCCCAAAGTCCATTTCCCAAATATTTTCTAAAGTTAGGGCTCAATGATAAATTATCTTTTTGGCAAATAAATAAGATAGTACATAGGAGGCTATAATAAGACAGATTTATAACTTGGAAACAAATATATAAAATGGCCATTATTAAAGATTTGAAGTAACTAAAAATAAGTCCACAGAAAAGTGTTGAATAGGTATCTACAGAAGTTTTCTGCCCTAGAAGATGTATATTAATATGAGAGATTTGGGAAATACCCAAGCCCTGTCAAAGTGCCTTAGTTTCTCCTGCAGTAACAAAATACCATAAAATGGCTATAAAAAACAGGCGGTTTATAAAGAACAAGAATTTATTTATCACTGCTCCAAAGGCTGGAAGTCCAAAATCAGAGTCCTAGCATGGCTAGGTCATGGCTAGGTGAGGGGCCTCTTCCAGTCTGCCAACTTCTTATTGTATCCTTATATGGCAGAGAAAGAGAGAGAGCTCTGGTCTTGTCATCCCTTTAAAGGGCATTAATCCCATTCATAAGGGCTCCACCCTCATGACTTAACTGCTCCCCAAAGGCCCCATCTCCAAATATCATCGCACTGGGGATTTAGGCTTCAACATATGAATTGTGAGGGCAAACAAACATTCAGTCTACAAAACAAGGTGATTAGAAAGTACATTTAAGTCTGAAAGGTAGACTTGCTAAAGAAATAGAAGATTAACTCCTCTCTATCCTCAACAGAGAGGATCCGAGAGCCATGGTCCACCTAATTGGTGATTCTAGTGGAGATGATGTAACAATCCTTCAGCACTGGCCGACTACCACCTTGGCTCTGATTTCACATACCTATTCAATTTTCCATGAACATTTTTCAGGGGTAATTGACTAGAATCACACTAGACTAACTTTGTGAGGTCAAGAACTGTGTCTGTCCTACTAACCTTTGTATATGCGCTTCTAGCATAGAGTGTATACAAAATGGAGCTCAATATTGGTTTAATAAAATGGATGTAGCTTTGTTTTTACTTTACAGCCATTTTCTTACATGTTGGATTAGCACTGATCAGCTTTGAGTAATTGGAGATCTTGACCTTGGAGTGTTCTGCCAACCTGAGGACCAGAGTATTATGGGCTGCATTGTGTTCGCCCTCCCACTTCATCCATACATTGAAGTCCTAACCCGCAGTACCTCAGAATGTGACTGCATTTGGAGATAAGACCCTTATAGAGGTAATTGAATTAAAATGAGGTCATCAAGTGGCTCTTATTTCAATATGACTGATGTCTTTATATGAAGAGGAGATTAGGACACAGACATGTATAGAGGGGAGGCCATGTGAAGAGATAAGGAGAAGATAGCCATCTACAAGCTAAGTAGAGAATCCCCAGAAGAAACCAGCCCAGTTGACACCTTGATCTGGGATTTCCAACCTCCAGAATAAAAAAAATAAATTATGTTGTTTAAGCCACTCAGTTTGTGGTGCTTTGTTGTGGCAGTACTAGCAAACGAATACACAGCTGTGCATCTAGGTGGAGGTGCCACCTTCCTGGCATTTCTTTGACATTTCTGTTAAGTCATAGAACAAATGATGGCTATGACAACTGTCCGAGAAAAGCCAACAAAAAGTGCTGCCAAATCTATTTTCTAGATAATCATATTGAGGCTCAAAGTGGTTAGAAGTAAAATTAAATGTGCAGCTTGCTTGGTTCTATTGCCTTTTAAGTCTGTTTTTCAGAACATTATCCCTGGAAGATCAGTAGAAAAAAGAACTCTATGATACGATATATTTGAAAACACTATATATTCTCTCTTCCTCAGAGTGATTCATGCAGTCTATTAGATATTAAGGACTTTGATACCATATTTCAGAGGGCTGTTTAATTTTATTAAGTCTAGTATTTACCAAGTATTTTTGATCAGAGAATTTATTGCCTATAGTATCTCTTAATATTTCATACAATGAGTATTCTATTGAAAATATTTCAGTAAATGCTTAACTATTTTCATTGGTGTTCCAACCTACTTTTCCAAATGGACATCAAATTCTAGTTTGGTAATAAAATACTGACATTATTATGAGCCAGTGGGAACATTGGCCTAAGTGGCTCTCAAATAAATTGATGACATATGCTGTCCCCCCTGGCCAAACTGTCCTGTCCATCCTTATCCCCTTGGTTATATTTCAAAATCTTTCTCAAGTTTCACTTTCTTTGTATAACCATTCTTTACCCTTTCTCCTCTTACCCACTACCGTAAGACATAGTCCATTGCACTCCTTTCTGGATTGTATTGTGGTACATGTCATTTGTATAGATTTAATTACTTTTTGTATTGCATAGATTTAATTACATTTCTATGTTTCCTCTTAGATTGAGAAACTCTCGAGGGCAAGCTGTGTGTCACACTCATCTATTGCTGGCACAGAGCAGAGTGTCTGACACATGGTGAGTGCTCAGTGAAGGGTAACACAGTGAATTATTTCCTGGTCTGTAACCAGACTTCTAGTGTTGTATCGGCTGGACACACTATCTTGTCTACCTTTTTAATCATATTAGAGTCATAGAATAAAAAATTTTTTCAATAGAATATTCTGGAAAAAAAGTACCAATACCTTTAAAATATTAAACTCAGCAAGCTGTATTGAGCATGCACTGAAGCTAGTGATTATCATTTTTTGAATAATAATAACTCCCATTGGTTATACACTTACTATGAGCCAGGCCGGTGCTAAATGCTTCGAGTACACTATTGTAGTATAATAGCGACTACTATTGGCTCTGTGTTGCCATCATTTCCAAACAAAAGCACAAACACTATTGAAAACACAAACTAAGCTGTGAATTCTTATCTGGGGAGTTGTGAGGAAGTAGTAGTGAGAAAGAACACAATTTCCTGTGGTCCAGCCCCTTCTCTTCATGCAGGAACTCCCTGTCCCCCAAATATATCCCAACTTAGCCTGTTACATTTCACCACTACTGTCACCACTGAAGGCCAAGCTGCCACCACGTCTTGCCTGGACCACCACTAACTTTCCTACTTGCACCCACTCTTGTCTCCCAGCAGATTATTTTCCACCAGCAGCCACAGCAACTTTTTCAACTGTAAATTGTATTACTACATGTATTGTTTAAAAACTAGTTGTTCACTGTCACATTTGGATTAAAATTCATACACCTTTTCAAGGTCTACAAAGCCTTTTTGATCTGTTTTCTACCTACCTCTCAGATACAATTTCTACGTTATTCGTTTTTTTTTAAATTTGTGCCTTAAGCAAGCTTATTCTTGTCTCAAGGCCTTGGTATTTGCATGTAGTTCTTTTTGCCTGGAAATTTCTTTCCCAGGTTCTTTGCTCTGCTGGTTCTTTTTCAAGTGTTACCTCTACAGATAGACCTTACTAATATTAGCCCTCTTTAGTTACTTTCTATTGCTTCCCCTGTGTGTGTGTATGTGTGTGTGTGTGTGTGTGTATTTACTCACATAAGTACCTAATATCATCATGTTCCTTATTTGTTTCTTATTTCTTTTGTGTCTTCCTCAACTAGAAGGTAGGTTCCATGAAAGCAGGGACATTACTAATTTATTAATGACATCCCCGGTTCCTAGAACAGTGTCTTGCATATAGTAAGTGCTGATTAAATAATTTTTGAAGGTATGAAAGAATGAAGAACTTTTCATGATTTGCAGTAGACTCTGATCAGCGGAAAGAATGTAGTGGCAGGCATCACTCCTAGGACAAAGGACAAAAGAATGCCTACAGTCCATTCCCAAATTTTTTCTAAAGTTAGGGGTCATTGGGTCACTGAATATCAAAACAATTATCTACACACTGTTTTATAAGTGAAAATTAATTTTTTAAGGGACTCCCATAGTGACATCACTAGATCCCATCCCCACCACTAGAGGTGAAATAGCCTCTAATTTAGTCCTTTGGGTACTTTAGAAGGGAAATCCTCTTCGGTGTGATTTATGATAGGCAAAATTTGGAATCAATTCTATTCTAGAATTAACAACAACAGAATGAAGCTCTGGTAGAATGAAGTGGAATGCCTGTTGAACCCAGAAGCAAAATAAGTTAGAGGGAACAGGATTGGAGTCTATGAAAACATCTCAGCAGTGAAAGAGGTAAAATGTCAGTTCTTGTGCTCTATTTGTGACCTGGCCTCTCTGGGAAACTACAGCCCTCGAGCCCACTGGGGAATGCATATCTGGTGTCAGCCTTACATGACAAAATCCTCTCTCCTCTGGATTCAATGGGAAAATCATGTCAAGGTATTTTTTTTTTTAAGTTACTGTACAAGAAAGAACTACACTGTCATTGATTAGCCATAAACCTTCATGGCAGAGAAAATCATTGTGTGATCCAGCACATTGCAAGAGAAGATGTGAGAGGCTTATGTAAGGTTCTGGTATAAAAGCACCTGAAACAATTTTGGCACTCAATAAATATTCACTTTCTCTTCTCTCCTTCCTTCCTTCATCATTTTCCTTTCAACCCAGGTATAGTGCATGGAGAAAAGCAAGTTGAACACTCTACAAATTCTATGTATTATCATTTAAAGATAAATTAAAAACAATTCCTCCTAAATTTGGTATGAGTAAAATGGAGATTTCCTTTGCAATAGTTTTCAAATAAAGAGAATACATTTGATCGAGCTCAAAGTTAATGCTTTTTTATTCTTAAACATATAAAAATAACTCAATTTGTAATAACAATCATGATTACAATTCATAACCTAACACGATCTAATCTCTTCCAAATAACTTTAAGAGCTGTAGTATCTCCAGCATTTCAACAATAGTTGGCACATAGTAGGTTATAATCGAATGTTTTTGAAGGTATAAAAGCATGAAGAGCTTTTTTATTACCCTTGGCAGAATCCAGCTGGGGGACAGAAATTTGGGGTGGTCACTCCGGAAGGAAGTCCCTGAAATTTATTTCCTGCACCATTAATGGATTAGTGCTATTGTTATTTCTTGAAGTGCACTGAATTTGCTAAGCATATTCTACTTTTGGAGATACTTTAAAATATGTTATACATAATCTTCACAGTCCCCTTGTGAGGCAGTAGGAGTTTTGCTTTTCCTTACTTATTGCTAGAGAAACTACAACAGTGTGTTTAAAAAACTTGCCTTATCCCTCCACCAATTTGTGGTCCCTCCAAGATTAAAGCTGTGATTTCCTAGCTGTAATCAAGTAGGCTACCTGAGGGTAACATATATGTTTCAAAGAGAGGATAAACAGGCTGCAAAAGTGAGGATTTTTGAAGAAAAATGAAAAAAGTTGGTGCTAAGATTTTTAAATAGTGCAGACAAAGAACAACAATAAATTCTGGAATCATTGTCTTAGGAGAAGTAAACAGAGGAATACTGAGTGATCATGTTACAGGAGAGTATATGATTATTATAAATGTATGATACTTTTTCATTTTATCCTACATTACAGTTTCTGGTGTACCCATTTATTTCTACCCTATAGAAAAAGAATCCTGGGAGATAGAACCAGTATTTTATGCAATTTTTCATCATCCATAATACTTCAAGCGTTTATGAATCTAAGTAAATTTTAATTAGTTAGACTCCTCCATTTCTGCATTTGCCCTCTGTATCATAAAGAAAAATGAAGATATTTTCATCTTTGCTAGGCACAGAATTAAAATGGAACAGCTAGAATCTAAGTCTACTAATATTTGTACTTTAACTTTTTCGAACCACTTTATTGAGGTGTGATTGACATACAAAAAGCTGTACTATTTATTGTATGCAACTTGAGTTTGGAGATAAGTATACATTGGTGAAACTGTCACCACTATCTATGCCATAAATCTCTTCATCCCCTCCAAAGATTTCCTCTCACTCTATTTATTAACATCATTTTTTTTTTTTTCTGATAAGAACACTTTAGATAAGAGCTACCATCTTATAATGGTTGCCAGGGGCCAGGGGCAGGTATTAGCCAAAGGGTATGAAGTTTCAGTTATACAAGATAAATAGATCCTAGAGATCTACTGTATGGTCTAGTGTCTACAGTGAGCAATACCGTATTTTATACTTCAACATTTGCTAAGAGGGTAGATCTTATTTTAAGGCTACAACTCTTTAAATCAGCAATTCTGGCCAGGGCTATAGAGAAGAAGACAATGTATCCCAGGAGTGCTTAGAAGGCCAATTTGGGGCCCAACATGGGATTGATGAACTCATCATGCTGATATCCACTGAAACCCCCTTACTCTCTCCTTCTCATGGCCCACACCTGGCAGACTCACTGGTAGTTACAGTCCTTGCTCAGTTTCTCTAGCTCACTGGCCATGCCTTAGACATCTTGAAGTCTAGTCTTTCCATGAAATTGATGGTGTTCTAACCCAAAAATTGCTTCTTGTCTCCACAGGTGCTTACCAATGGGCATAAGGGTCACATAGTATGATGATGTGATGTGGGAAAGGATACTCCATCTGCCTGTGTGCCTGAGAAGATGAAGACCTAGGCTGAAATATTCTGGCATTCAATAAGGATTAATTTGTCTATACTAGCTACTGGGTATTTGAATTTTATAAAAGTATATTTTATAGTTGTATAATGTTATAGTTTTATAATTTTATCACCAAAGTTTTTCAAGATCTCTTTCACTTTGCATTTTTACTGATTTCTTTCTCAAAACACATGTCTGATAATGCCGTTCCCCACTTCAAAGAATGGGTCACAGTTACAGAAAGCATAGAACAAAGCCTAGGTTTCTTTCATGGCATTTATGGTTCTTTGGAATCTATTATATCTCTCACTCCCTCCACAAACCCTGATTTTAGCAATGCTGGAAACACTCAGTGCAGAGACCAAGGTGGATTCACTTTATTTCTCCTGTGCTCAGTACAAGCTATGGCACAGAGTAGGTGGCCAGCGTGTGCTTACTGAATGAATGGATGGATGCAACCATGGGGCTGTCTGTCAAGTGTGCCTTTCCCTAGCTCTCCTTTACCTTGCTCGTGCTGCACTCTCCACCTGGAAAGCCTTTCCCTGCCACTTTCTATGTTGTTTTTATCTATTATTGCCCTATGTGTTCCTGTCCAGGTCAAATGACAGCTCCCAGGGCAACTTTCCTAGATGTTGGAATTCATCCTTCTGACCTGTGTTCTGAATCCGCCTCATGAATATGGCCTTCATGGTACTTTTTATTCTACCCTAGATGACAGTGTCTGTGGGCACATTTATTTCTACCCTGAACAAGAATAGAACAAGAATCCTGGGAAATAGAAAATTTACAGAATTTTCATCATCTGTAATACTTTGAGGATTCAAGGGCCTAAATAAATCTTAATTAGCTAGAATCCTTCCTTTCTGCATTCCCTCCTCTGTATCCCCTAAACTTCTCCCTTCAGTTCATCATTTTCCTTAGTCCATACCTTCTTACCCTGTTTTAAATGGTATCCCCTTAAGTCCCACGTTTCTCTCCTGACTCCTCATCACATCTTTCACCCCACTCATAGAAGCCTGGGCTGAGGTCCTCCTTTTTCTTATAGGGTCACAGCTCCTGGCCCTGCACTTTTTTCTTCTTATGAGTACTATAAAGGCAGTAACAGTGACTGTTTTGAAGACATAAAGAGGAGTGTGAGATAGTTACAAAGATGATGGCCCCTTGGCCTGGGGAATTAGAATAAATGAAAAATAAAAATATGGAAGTAGAGTATATCTCTCTAAGGAAGACTGCTCTCTATTTGGCTTTAGCCCACATTGTTGGGGAAGACGTTTTCTTTGAGGAGGTCCTCACTTGCCTTCTCTCTTGCTAGCTCTTCCCCAGAACTCTCCAAGCATCTCCAGGTCACGAAATAAGAAACAGTAGTAGATGAGTCAGTCCATGCCCAAGAAGAGGCTCTAGTGGGGAATGATGTAAGGAAAGGTTATGGAGACTGGATCGGGGCCAAGGCATAGTCCAGGTAGCAAGGGGATGGTAACGCAAGCAGGACACCAGGGCAAGGGAGGGAGGCCTAAGACGCTTTCTTCTCATTATGGTGAGGGCAGGGGAGAAGAAATGATAAAGATGGCCCAAATTCATTTATATTCATATCTTCCCATCTGGCCAGTTCAATTTCCCTTTCTCCACACCATACCAATACTTCCACTTTTTCTTAAATTCTTTTATGCATGCTCTTACTCCTTTCTATCCCTAATAGTATAGTTCTCTTTCTCATCATTGTTTGGTCATCCTGTAAGTTTTTTTATAACCTGGATTTCTCAATTTGTTTGCTTTTTTGTCCATCTGAGTCATGTCTCCAGCTGAGGTGGATTTATATCCTCATCCTCCACTGATTCTGTTACCGTCTTGAGGTGGGGGAGGCCGGTGGCTGGAGGGGAACCTGGGGACTTATTCTACTTTCTAGCACTACCTTAAGGAAGACTGCCACCAGGAGTGGGACTTCTCAGTGTTTGGTCCCCATACCCAGACAAAGCAAGTCACAAAGCAGGTTGGGGATCTGAAACTGCTTGTCAGAAACTAGCTACAGGTGTGAGGAGGCAGCTATGAGGCAGGAAAAAAGAAATAAGCCTCAGAGAAGTTTTGAGAGAAAGGACATACCTAGGGCCTTAAAGCTGAGCCACAAGGTGGAGAGGAAGCCTTCTTATGAGCTTAAAACATAGCCAGGAGCCAAAAATGTTTAATCCTTTTTGATGCCACATGGAAGGACCATGATATTGGGGTCTAATTCCTTCCTTTCAATAACCCCCCACAAGCTGAGCTAACAAAAGAATGTTTCTTCAGCAGGCAAATATATGGTAAGTCCAGCTAACTACTTAAAAAATCTAAATATCAAAGACAAAACTTTAACGTTTCATTCTTTTCACTCATTAATCAGCTGTCCAGTTCCTTTCTCTTTTTAATTTGTGCAAATGTATAGAGCACATGATAAATTTTGCTATGTGTATGTAATACATAGTGATCAAGCCAGGGTAATCAAGGTGTCTGTTGCTTAAGTACAATACATTTTGTTAAGTATAGTCATCCTACTCTGCTATCAAACACTGAATTTACGCATTCTATCTTATTGTATATCTGCATCTTTTAACCCACTTCTCTCACTTTTCCCAGTCTTTGTTATCCATTTTTCTACTCTCTGCCTCCACGTGTTCAAATTCTTTATCAGCTAGTCAATTTCTGTGTGTTCATGTAACTAGTGTGTGCATGGCAAACCATACTGTACCAAGGACTGGAATGGGCTGTATGGAATGAGTCAATATACACAAATATGTTTGCAGATATCAAAAGCGTGCGACAGCCTGAACCCTAAATTATTCTGTACCTCCAAATAAAAGTTTATTTTGCAAGAATGGGAGAACTGTATTATTCTGTCATTTCTTAAAACATTTATAAAGCAAGGGCCATCTTGAGAGGGGAAAAGCATTCTCCCCACATTCTATGCTGTCATAAAGGCTTCATGGTCAAGCTGAGCTTTCAAGAGGAGGCCTTTCTCTGGTCAATGGCCAGAGGCTTGAGCAACCAAATTTTATTATCTGGATCACAAGATATATAAATCCTGGCTTCAGTAGACCCTCATTACTTCCTTCCACTTCTCCAGGCAAATCCACCTTGAATTTTTACAAGGAGAATTGGCAAGGATTAATAGGCAAGGATGGACAGCTACCTGTGCCCTAGCACACTCTGCTTTGAGTAAGCTAACTACACTGACTAGAGAGCTGCAGGAGTCAGAAGTTGTTGTTCTCCTGGATCAGAATGATTTCCCACTACTCAGCTTTTTATCTACATTTTGCCCATTCCTCAAAGGTCAGCTCCCTCTCTCTCGCTGCTAGGTGCCATTCCTGCTGGTGGTTCTTATGGCAGCCCCTTCTTTTCCTGAGCCTGTACTACCTGCACTGTTCTCATTAATAATCTTTGGTACCCTGTCTGTACCTGATTACTTGGACACATTGTGCTGCTTTCTAGATTTTTTTTTTTTTTTCTGAGACAGAGTCTTGCTCTGTCACCCAGGCTAGAGTGCGGTGGTGTGATCACAGCTCACTGCAGCCTCCGCCTTGTGGGCTCAATCAGTCCTCCCACTTCAGTCTCCCCAGTAGCTAGGACTACAAGTGCATGACGCCACGTCCAGCTAATTTTTGTAGTTTTGGTAGACATGGGGCTTCACCATGTTGCCCAGACCTGTCTCAAACTCCTGGGCTCAAGTGATCCTCCTGCCTCGGCCTCCCAAAGTGCTGGGACGACCTAGTGTTTCATAAAGGGAAATTTTTTGTCCTTAACTAGACTGACAGTTCCTTCAAAGAAACATCTATAATTCATTATTTTACATGTTTTACTTTCAGGAACTTATTGTTGGAAATTAGTTAACACATGACCAGTTGAATTAAATTCTATACCATTTTAAAAAATAGAGCCTTTTGATTAAAGATACTTTAAAGATCCCAGTAAAATATTCAGATCATTTCAAAATTTATTTTTAGCTTTAAATATAAGAAATGGAATAAATTGTAGTCTTAACTTTGAATTATTTGACTCTCATTCTCCTTTTCTCCTTGACATGGGGATGAATAATGTAATAGTATGGTTTGTACCTGCAGTGACAATAACAATACTAAACAATGTTCATCTAACACAGGTACTAGTATTCTAAACCCTTTAAATGTATTTTCTTTCCATTAGCCCTTTGGGACTGGTATTGTTAACATGCCCATTAATAGCTGAAGAACTGGGATTTGGGCAGGTGACTTCCAAAAGTCACTCACTCACTTACTAAGAGGAAGAAGGGAATTTTGAGCCCTGGTTTATTAGGCCAGATCCCAAATCCTAACCATTGATCTTTACAGTCTCTCTCTGTCCCTAGATTAATTATTGCAAATGTCCCTCTTGCAAAAACAAGTTGAGCTCCTTCATGTATTACCAATGAACACGAAGTCCAGAACAGGCATTCACCTTTCTATCCCTCCAGTACCCCTCCAGTACACCATGATGGCAAGCTTTCATTCAGCTCTGCTGCCATGCCCAAGCCTTGTCCTTCCAGGTTTTACCAGTTTTGGAGAAGGCAAATTTATAGTTCACAGAGCTATGTACTTCACTGGGATATGCTGAAATGGAGATCTGTCCTGTTAAGTACATGATATTTTATTTTGATACATGTAGCTATAAGCTATACACTATTTGAAGAAACAGAAGAAACAGGCAAACAGCTGATTTCCCTTTAGTCTTGACTCTTGAGTCAAGAGTTCCCTAAGTCAAGAATTCCCTGAGGGGAATTGTTATCTGAGGGGATCTGTAATATGACAGAATTTTTCATCTCTAGGTCATTAGCACTAAGTCCAATCCAGGATAATAAGGGCCATAAGGTGTTTTTTGGTGGCTATTTGATGCTTTACAAGAAATAAATTTATGTTCTGGTAGACATCAGGAATATAGCCAGAAAACCTTCTAACATCCATGTCTTCCTGAAGGATTTTTTAAAGAAGTATGTTAATAAGAGTTGATAATTATATCAGAAATGATTTCCTGAAATCTATACTGGAAATGTAAAAGAAAGCTTAAATTTGCTCCACAGACATGGGAAATAGCCCCTCCTATTGTAATATCAAAAGGCTGTGCTGAAATTATTTGCATAACACTGTGTTAAGGACATGGGCCACATATACATCCTATAAACTCACATGGACAGCTTGGGACAACCACATGGATGGCACTCTATCCCTATGGACCTTCTAGAATTGGTCAAGAAAGAGTAACTGATCAGATGATGTGAGGACCATCTGCAGTTAACAAGAGCATAATTTAGCTACTGAAGAGACCATATAGGATAAGAATTAAGAGCAGGGACTTGTGCCAGGTTGCTGAGCTCCACCACCTACCAGCTATGTAACCTTGGGGAAGGCATTCAGTCTCTCTGCCACTCAACTGCTTAGCTCTAAAATGTGGACCATAATAGGATCAACCTTGCAGGGTTGTTGTGAGTATTAAATGACCTGATATATATGAAGTACTTAGAACAGTGCCTGGTACATTTAAGGATTGACTATTATTATTATTATTATTATTAATAGATGGACTATTATTATTATCATAGGGAATGATACTGGTGTTCATAATAAATGTAAAGGAGCTCTTGAAATTGCAGTTTTTCAATCCTCCTAAGTGAACTAGAAAATAATCTATATATATTTGACACGTCTGGGTGCCAGGCACCCAGCAAATTGCCAAGGATACAAACATGAAAAAGTCATAGTCCTTATCTTTGAGGGATTTATCATTGTGAATAAGGCAGATATGTATAACAATGATCCTCAATTATTATGTTAAGTGCATGAATAGAGATGTCAAGTTGTTATGAGCTGATAAAGAAAGGATTGAGTAATTCTCCCTGGGAGGGCTGCTCCAAGAAGGTATTATTCAACTGCATCTTAAAGAATGAGTAGAAGTATGTTTACCAACATTCAGGACCTGGTGATGGATCTGTTTTTTGGAAGATGCTGTATCTATCTGTATTGTGCCTAGAATACTGTGTTGACGTTATCACTGAATAATAGCAGTATTTGCTAATCAACTATGACATGATGGTCTCTTTATTAGATTTTCTACAAAAGGGTAGAGAGAAAAGAGAATGGGGAGGAAGAGAAATGGTGAGGAGAGAAAATCAGAAAGAAGAGAAAGAGGAAAGAGTGTATCCCAAAGGTAAAGTTAAAGATAGGAAGGTAAAAAGCTTTCCTGTGCAATATCCCATTCAAAGGCAATAATGTCCCAGTGGCTTATTTTAGTAAATTAATCAGACACATCGAAGCCAAGGAAGCGGCCCTGTCTTTCACCGTTATGAATGAAAAAACTTTATTTAGAGACAATTCCTCCAAGGAAACAATGCTGTTTTAACTGATTTTTGTGTGACGTCCGGATTTGTCCCTCAATAGGTAATATACAGACATTTCAACTGCAGTTTGCCCAGTTCTGCTTCACTGGTTATGGGGGAAATTCATCTAAAGCTGCAAAAAAGACTAGGAATGTTTGCATCATATTAATAAATGGGAAACCGAGGAAACTGCCAACTGGCAGCAGAGTGTGTTTTGGTGGTTTGATAAGGCTACTAAAGAGTTTATGATGTGACAGATGTTTCACTACACTATTGTGAAATGAATAGATTATGAGAAGTAATTAGATGTACATTGGAATCAATGCTGTTATCATCGAGGCCTTCGGGCGATGCAGTAGATGAGAGTCTTGACAGCAGGTGGTCCAATGGCTCCGAGACAGGAAGACACACCGCGGGAGACTGAGTGACAGGTTTCACAGATCCAGGGGGTGAGAGATCTGAGCTGGGGCTTGCATTTGTAATCTTTACTCATGTATAAATAATAACAACTCCACCATTGACTTCATATGCTATGTCATAGCCTCTGTTACCCTCACACACGTAGAATAGTGCTGGTTTCAGACACGCAAAGTTATTTTGGTCTCCCTGTTTTCAAATATGCATATGTATGTTCAATTGTAACTGACAGCTATATCATTTTTTGAGGGAAGATTTTTAGAGCTAATCATCTGATGATTACATTTATTTTTAATGCTTGGCATTGAGCCGCCATTGTACAAAACTTCCTATAGGTTGCAGATCAGAAGCTGAAAAGTACTTTAACTGCCTTTCATCGGGAAAATGATTTCTTCTCCCTGGTTCAATGACTAACATTTAAAGACACACGTTTGCCTCTCTGCTCTGTGAAATCCCTTTGCAGGAGACTTGGCAGGGTCACCCTCCATCCTTGAAGCAACCATATGGAGCCTGCTGCTTTCAAGAGAAGGTTTTGGTTTCTGCCAGTTTCCAGGGTCAGCTATTAGCACACTGGGGAATGTTGAAGTTTCCAAGCACAGAATGAAGAGGGAGGAAAGAAATGGGTGATTAGGGGAATTAAGTAACTGATTCCCTGTGTACATCTGCCACCCCTGCAGGAAGAAATAACTGGTAGAACCATTTATTAGCCCCTATCTGCTTAAAACAGCAATGGTATTTATGTAAAAGAAGGCAGGGAGCTTTATTGAACAATCTCGAAATAATATGTAGCTCTCATAATTAAAGAGATCTTATTAGAAAATATGTAGCATATGGCTGTATACTCATTCACATGTATACAAGTTTATAATACTCATGTTTCTACCTCATTAATTCTAATAGCTCTTCTATTAGAAGTTTCTCTATTAGTTCTTGTAATTCATTAGTTCTTCTACTCTTTTAATAAGCATTCATTGAACCTTTGCTAGAACCCTATTACTGCTATGGATATGAACTTAAGTGAAAATGTCATGAAGAACGCAATTGTGTGTGTGTGCGTGCATACATGCTTTCATGTTACTCCCTGTGTGCGTTCCACACAAGAAACTAGATATTTTGTTGGGGTGGCCTTTTCTGGGTGCTTTCTTTGAGGCTAGTATACATTATGTATCAGACTTCACTGAACAGAGAATAAAAATCGATGTCATCTAATTAAATAATATAGAACTATGATATGAAAAACCCTTTAAAAACCAAGGACAGTTAGCTGGCATTCTTAACTAATCCATGGATGTTTTGGCTTAAGGAGTGGCTGCCAAACGTATTCTAAGATGATAAGATTTTTTTTCTTATTAGTAATCTGCTTAATGAAAACCTAGAAAAAATAATGCACTCTGCATGTTACAGATTAAAATAAGAATGATAAAGATCTAAATGTATGAAACACAAAGTTTTTGCTTTTCAAACCAAAGCTGCTTTATTGGCTGTGTCCGGGGATCTCTAGTGTAAATCACAAGCTCCTATGATTCTAATAGAGCTATGGTCGACCAATCAAGACTTCCTACCAGGGCAATGATGCTTAATCCTTCATATATAACAGGACCTCATCAAATGGGCACAAAAAACAATACGAAGAGGAAGGGTCTGTGCAATGGGTCTATCCCCAAATGAGCATGAAGTTACAGTAATAAAAGCAGCCACTTATGGAATACTCTACTAAGTGCTTTCCAGATGTTATCTCATTTAATCTTACCAATAGCCTTAGACAGTATATTCTATGATTATCTTTATTTTATAGATGAAAACATTAGAGTTTGGGTTAAGAAAATCGTCCAGAGTTGTTCAAAGAATGTCAAAACCTGAATTTAAAACTAGTCCTTTGATTTCAAAGCTCATTTGCTTTGTCATCATATTTCAGGTCAAATATTGTTATTTGAGTTCTTTGCTTTTTCTATGGGACTTAAAGTCTGATAGATTTCAAATAAAGAGGAAGGTTATTCACTCTTGGTGGGAGTGTAAATTAGTTCCGCCATTGTGAAAGACAGTGTGGTGATTCCTCAAGGATCTAGAAACAGAAATACCATTGGACACAGCAATTCCATTACGGGGTATATATCCAAAAGATTATAAATCACTCTACTATAAAGGCACATGCACACGTATGTTTATTGCAGCGCTATTCACAATAATGAAGACTTGGAACCAACCCAAATGCCCATCAATGATAGACTGGATAAAGAAAATGTTGCACATATACACCATGGAGTACTATGTAGCCATAAAAAAGGATGAGCTCATGTCCTTTGCAGGGACATAGATGAAGCTGGAAACCATCATTCTCAGCAAACTAACACAGGAACAGAAAACCAAACACCACATCTTCTCACTCATAAGTGAGAGTTAAACAATGAGAACACATGGACACAGGGAATATCACACACGGGGGCATGTCAGGGGTTGGGGGGCTTGGGGAAGTATAGCATTAGGAGAAATACCTAATGCAGATGGTGGGTTGATGGGTGCAGCAAACCACCATGGCACGTGTATACCTATGCAACAAATCTGCACATTCTGCACATGTATCTTAGAACTTAAAGTATAATTAAAAAAGAAAGAAAACATTCATGGTAATTGTATTCTAGCATCTTCCCAAGAATTATTGTGATACATGAATTGGGCTAAATTTGTTTGAAAATTATTTGGTATTGTCATATTAAGTATATTGCCTTAAAACAGAATATTTTAGGATTATTAGGCTTGCTCAGTAAGACCCAATGCTTTTCTTCATACAAGGAGAATCAGTGAGTGCTTGCCAAAAAGTAGTAGACTCTGGCCTATTTATTATTACTAGTAGTTGTAGTAGTAGTAGTAGTAGTTTGTTACTTTATTGTATTTTAGATTCAGGAAGTAAGTATGCTGGTTTGTTACACAGATATATTGTATAATGGTAATGGTTCTAGTAAAACCGTCACCCAAATAGGGTATAGAAACACAAATTATCTATTGGGTACAATGTTGGTTACAAACACAAAACTTTGAACATAATTCAAAATATCATCATAAAAAAAAGAAAATTCATGCAACTCTACTTTCTGATTGAATTAAGAAAATAGTGGCACAAAACAAAGCTTAACAGTATGTACACTCATATTCATTGGGATTCCTGCTATATTGACTTTGCTCCCAGTATTAACTATGGGGCTTTGAATGAACATGCCCATGGGTTCTAGTGATTGGTGTATTATTCCATCTGTACCATAGCAATTAATTACACAATACCCTCAGGTGGTTAAATTAAATAGTATCTTTGGGTGATTGAATTAAACAAGATCCTCAGGTGGTTCATGTGTACGTTAAAGTCAGAAAAGCACTAGTCCAACTTAGCAGTGCTTAAACATCTCCACCCATATGAATGCCATTCTGTCTTTGGACAGATCTGGCTGTTAAAAAGTTTGAAGTAAACTTTGTCTCCAAATAGCTATCAAACTTAGATTAAAACTCTATGGTGAAGGTTTTATTACTCAAATTGATACCAAAGTTTATATGGAATAACAAACATGAAAGAATGCTCAGAAAACACAAAAAAATCCAGCCAGACATTAAAACATATGATAAGTCTCTGTAATTAAAACATTATTGTATTGGCACATAAGAAGACAAACATATGAGTGGAACAGAAAATAACCCAGAAATAGAGTCAAGTATATACAT
Organism: Theropithecus gelada; assembly: GCF_003255815.1. Classification (NCBI taxonomy): domain Eukaryota; kingdom Metazoa; phylum Chordata; class Mammalia; order Primates; family Cercopithecidae; genus Theropithecus; species Theropithecus gelada. The sequence continues at coordinate 17,575,009 of NC_037685.1, read as the reverse complement.
AAAATTAGTATATATTAAAGATTATAGCTGAAATCATTTGAGTAACAGTAAATTTTCTAAATAATGGTGCTGAATAGCCTTTTAGAAATAAATAAAATTAGATTTATTCCTCATATTACAAGAATAATCTCCATATCTATAAAAATTTGAAATATGAAGCCATGTCAATACCAGACCAATTCATAGTTCAATTTCTCCTTAACCTAGGGATAGGGAAATATTTTTGAACTATGATTTAACATCTGGCAGTAAAAAAGGTAGTTGATAAGTTTGAATCCATAGATTTTTTTTTCTCATTACAAAAACACCATAAACAAAGTCAGAAGACCACTAAGACGTCAGAAGAAAATATTTTCAACATACATCACAAAGGTCTGCTATTCCTAATATATTAAGAACTCTTAAAAATTGAGATACTGAGGACCCAAAACCCAATAGAAGAATGGAATGAATCCATAAATAGACAATTCACAAAAAAATTATCAAACGGCTTTTAAACTATGGAAAGATGTTCAAATGTACACATAATTACTTAAGTGCAAATTAAAACAACACTAAGGGATGGGCGCGGTGGCCCATGCCTGTAACCCTAGAATTTTGGGAGGCCGAGGTGGGCGGATCATCTGAGGTCAGGAGTTGGAGACCATGCTGACAAACATGGAGAAACCCCGTCTCTATTAAAAACACAAAATTAGCTGGGTGTGGTGGTGCATGCCTGTAATCCCAGCTACTTGGGAGGCTGAGACAGAAGAATACTTGAACCCGGGAGGCGGAGGTTGTGGTGAGTCAAGATCGCGCCACTGCACTCCAGCCTGGGCAACAAGAGTGAAACTCAGTGAAAAACAAAATAAAACAAAACAAAACAAACCCACTGAGATGTTATTTCCCACCTAGCAGACTGGCAAAATTTAAAAAGTATTATAATACATTCTGTTGGTAAGTTTGTGGGAAAATAGGTACTTTCTCATGTACTTCTAGTGGGAAGGCAAAGTGATACCTACAGGCTGCATGCAAGAAAACTTGGCAATATTTAACAAATCTACATATGCACTTACTTTTGGACCCAGCAATAGGTCTTAACAGGAATTTACACTGTAATTACACCTCCAATAAAACAAAGGTTCTAAATAAACAAATAAAACACAGTACACAGTTTTTAATTGCATTATTAACAATAAAAGCATAAGGATACTAATTGCATCATTGTTTGTAATTGTAAAATATGTGAAACCACCTAAATGCCCATACATAGAAGAGTGGTGGGATAAACTGTGATAAGTTTGTACAAGGGAGTACAAGTCATCTGCAAAAAAGAATGAAGAAGAGCTCTATGACTGATTTGGAATGCTTTCCAGGATGTATTGATAAGTAAAAAATGAGAAGTGCAAAGAGCATCTGTAGGAGGTTAAATTTTTATGTAAGTATGACAGAAAAATAAGAAAATAAACATGTATCTGCTTATATGTGGAAAACACAGTAAAGATAAACGAGAAAGTAATGAGACTGGTTACTTACAGGAGGTATGGAGGAAAGAATGGAGGAATGAGAATAGAACAGAAAGGGTAAGAGGAGGATGACACTGTTCTGAGTACATGAGGTTTTGGTATAATTCTGAGTTTTAGAAACATGTTAATGTTTCACGTGCATAAAAATAAATAATTAAAATTAACTAGAAGAGAGAGGAACCAAAAGTATAATGTAAAGAGTAACAAATTAATCTAACTGCATTACAAATGTATAGCAAAGCCACACTGAAGTGGGTAGGGAATTAAAAAATAGATCTAAGTCAATTTGGAAAACAATCTTCTGACACTAAACATAAAGGTAAAAAACAAAAAGAACTGTACTCAAATACTGAACAATAGTTTTTAAATTTGTTTTTCACAGGAGTATGAGTTAGTGACTCTGAGGCTACTTTATATGTAATCTGGAATTAAATAAATGTGTAAATATATTGTGGCTAATGAGGTCTGGGTTTTTCATTGCCAGATAAGGAGTTACAAATAAGGGAAGAGACAAGGTTGGAATCAGCCCTCTGGTGTTGGACTGGAATGAGACGTATCGATATGAACTCATGGTTTCTAAAATGTTTACAGGTAGACAGATACAGAAATTGATGTGTGTGTGTGTGTGTGCAAGTGTGTGGATACGTAGTCATATTTCCCAGTTCTTTATGCTAAAGGGGCCTAGAAGAAATGACGCCTCAGATGGAACAAACACACCTAACACCTGGATCTTGGTTTTGAAATGCCATTTTCCAATAAGCGGAACAAGGATTTATTGGCAAAATTGCTGATTTCATAAAATCCTTCACGACTTTCCAGGACTAGGACAAGGAAAAGAAAAACAAAACAAGGTAAGCCAGGAGCATCATGTAGTGCCAGAAATTAAGCAAATGCTTAAAAAATGATAAACGCATGTCAAAAGGACTTTGAAGGGACACAGGAGCTAATCTGAAGTAATTTTCATGGTCAAATCTAGAGAAGAGTGAATTATAACTCAAAGAATAAAGCAAATATTACTATACTTATTTTATATCTATACTGATATAGACATAAAAATCAATTGAAAAAATTGTCAAATCAACAATTAAGTAGAGAAAGGGCAGCCCTGCCCTATGGTAGGATTTTAATTAATAAGTGTGAAAGAAATAACGCAAATAGAAAATCACCATTTGACTTGACAGATACATCACAATAATTGTTGCAAACAGAAAAGACCAATAGATGCTAAAATTAGTGTGCGAAACTATGATCGGAACCATATATTTACATACACTCAAAGTATCACCACACAAGATATCTATTAATTGCAAAGGGAAAAGTCGTAACTTTGCAGTGAAAAAGCCTGAAAGACATTACCTTTAACAAATGACTGGAGTTAAGCTCATCAGTAAGAAAGCATATTGAAATCATGTGCCTTCTGATATGATGCACCTAGAAGGGTACTATGTCATGGTTGTAAAATACTTGCTAAAAATGCACAAGCCTATATCTAATCATGAGAAAACTTCAGGCAAGGCCCAATTGAGGGCCATTCTACAAAAATATCTGGCCAATATTCTTTGAAGGTTTCAAGGCCTTGAAAAACAAAAAACAATTGAGGAACTTCCCCCAGTTGACGAAGGCAAAGTATGAAATCCTCAGCTGTTTCTCCATGGTTGACTTTAAGCCCACTTATTTCCTATTTACTCTCTTTCTAACAAGTTCCAGTTTGTCTAACTTCTCTTAAAGGAGGCCTCTGGGATGCGAAGCCTTAGTCAAAGTGTTATCTTGAAAGCCTAAAGTGAAATTGTCATCTTGTTTGTTTCTGATATTTGACTCCTATTAAAAGGGACTGAATTTCATAAAATTCTCAAGGAGTTATGCAATGTTGTTATCTCAAATTGAGATGGGATACTTAAATAGGACAGAGGGGGTGACTGCCAAGCCACTGTTGTATCTGCAGCTACCACACTGTTTCCTGAATCCTGCATCTATATTTGATGTGTTATGGAGTCTCCATGTAGAATCTTATACTCATTCCCATTATATTTTATCTTGCTAGATTTTATATCATTGCTCTAGCCTGTTGAGATCTTTTTATATTTGAAGCTGTAATCCAATACAAAAGCCATTGTGCCATCTATAAATTTGTTGAGTAAGCCTTCTATACTTGTATCAGAGTCACAGATAAAAATGTTGAACAAAATCAGTCTCCTTCTAGATTGATATCAATTATTATGTGGAATACATTTTCATCATACAAATTATTACCAACCCAACTCACACGAAGTATCCATGTATTCAGTCAAGCATGCTCCATTTTGTTCACCAGGATATAAAAGGGAAATTGTCAAACGAATATGGAGTTTAGAGTCTTTTTACCACAGTTCATGAATTAGTGTCCTACATTTGTTGTTTGGCTGAGAAAAGGGTCTCTCACAGCATCTAGTATCACGAAAGTCAATTGAAGTCTGTGTCAATCTGGCTTCATTTCTGCTCTGGCTGCCTTAGAATTATCACTGAACAACTGCCAATGTGTCACTCCAAATAGCATCTGGAGAAAGCAGAGACACTGAGAAGCCAACAAGGTATTTTTTGTCCTAACTTCTGTTCTAACAAAAATGATGAGATTAAGTGAATAGGTACTTCATAATAGAGGCAACTCAAGTTGATCCTAGCCAGGAAACATAAGCTTTTATTAGCCCATTTATGCCTAGTGTTCTATTATTGGAACACATGGGGGTCTTTTAACATAATTTAAATAATTATATTCCACGTAATTTGTCCAAAGAAAGAAAGAGTCAGTCAAGTCGATTGTTGTATATGCTGTTGCATGATATTTAACTCGTGTCACTCTAGCCAATCTAAAATTAGAAACTACTGCAGGCAGTTTATGAAGACTCTTATCTTATTTTGCATACATTAAAAAATCCAGATTATTTATAGTATTATACAAAAAAAAAGGAAAGTCAAGTATGTTAATTTCTTTAAAATCACTTAAAATATCTGTCCTTCCAGAAGACTTATGTGCTAAAGCTCACAGCATGTAATTTCAGCTGCTGATCAGTGTATTCCCACTTATAGAAGGAAGATACTGCTATAGCAGTCCCTACTATGGCCCATATTATTGACACTGGAGACGTTTGGCGCTCTTTAGGTCTGTTGTTTAAAAATCCTTCATAATTGCCAGCTCTTGGGGCCCCCTCCAGACCTCGACCTATATATTTCTTCATCTGCGTTTAATGGAATTTTTTAAAGTATCCTTTGTAATAAATGACTAAATTTTCAAGGCTGAGAAATTCAAGATCAAGGTGCTGCCAAATTTAATTTCCGATGAAGACTTCCTTCCTGCCTTATAGAAGGCTGCCTTCTCTCTGTGTGCTCGCAAGATCTCTTCTTTGGGTGCTTAGTTTGTTTACTGTTCCTATAACTGAATACCTGAGGCAGGGTTATTTATAAAGAAAGTAAACTTGGCCAGGTGCCGTGGCTCACGCCTGTAATCTCAGCACTTTGGGAAGCCGAGTGGGGCGCATCACGAGATCAGGAGATCGAGACCATCTTGGCTAACACAGTGAAAACCCGTCTCTACTAAAAATACAAAAAATTAGCCGAGCATCGTGGCGTGCATCTGTAGTCCCAGCTACTCGGGAAGCTGAAGCAGGAGAATGGCGGGAACCCGGGAGGCGGAGCTTGCAGTGAGCGGAGATGGCGCCACTGCACTCCAGCCTGGGCGACAGAGTGAGACTCTGTCAAAAAAAAAAAAAAAAAGAAGATAAATTTATTTTTTTATAGTTCTGGACACTGGAAAGTCCAAGGTTTAGGGGCTGCATCTGGGAACTTTGATCTTAAGTCCTTTAACTGACTGGACGAGGCTCACCATATTATGTAGAGGAATATGTGCTTTACGCAAAGTAAAAATTAACAAAATTTATAAAAAATTAACTACATATGAATCATAGATCTAAATGTAAAATGCAATATTATAAAACTAATACAAGATAACATAGAAAAGAACTTATATGACCTGGGGTATGGCAATTAATTTTTAGATGCAGCATTAAAGACATGATCCAAGAAAGACTTCAGTAAAATTAAAGTCTTCTGCTCTGCAAAAGTCACCACCATGAGGATGAGAAGACAAACCCTAGAGTGGGAGAAAATATTTGCCAAAAATATCAGATAAAGGACTATTATCCAAAATATGCAAAGAACTTTTAAAACTCAACAATAACAAAACACACAACCCAATTAAAAACTGGACAGAAGGCTTTAAGAGACACCTCAGCAAAGAAGATATACAGACTGCAAATACGTCTGTGAATGTGAAAAGGTGTTCAACGTGTCATCAGAAAATGCAACTAAAAACAATAATGAAATATCATTACACAATGATCAGAATAGCCAAAATCCAGAGTACTAACAACACCAAGTGCTGACAAGGACTTGGAGTAACAAGAATGCTGCTGGGAATGCAAATTTGTACCACCACGTTGGAAGACAGTTTGGCAGTTTTTTACAAAACTGAAATACTCTTACCATATAATTCAGCAATTCTGAAACTGATCCTATAAACTTTATAAAATTAATCAAAGAAGAAGGGAGTCGGATATGTGAAAATAAAGCAAGCTTGCAGCACACTCAGCATTAATGATTAGGCCAGCTTGCTCCCTGACTTATTTCCTCACAGTTGTTGTCTATTGCCCCAGAATCACATAAACCCTCTTACAAGATTATAACTCTTCTCTTAACTGCTTTATAGATAACAACAAACGTTGTGAAACATTGAGTTTTTCATCTGAGATAGTCTTCTGGGTCCTGCAGAGTGGTGAAACTAACTGACACCAGCTGGTCTGAAGGATCCCATGAGAAGCTAACTCAACAAAGAATGCAGTTTCCACATCCTGATGATTTCATCTCTCTTACCCTGACCAATCAATTACCCCAATTTTCCAGCCCCTGGCTCTCCATAATCCCCTTAAATATCCCAGCCCAAAAACTCCTCAGAGAGACAGATTTGGGGGTTCCTCCTGCCTCCTTGCTCAGCTGCACCATGATCATTAAACTCTTTCTCTGGAAAAAAAAATCTTATAAGCTTTAAAAAAAACACTAGAGGAAAAATAAAACCACAATTAAAAAGGTGTATAGGTCTCATAAAAATTCTAGAAGAAAACCTAAGGGAAACTCTTCTGGACATTGTCCTAGGCAAATAATTTATGACGAAGACACCAAAAGACAAATGCAACAAAAACAAAAATAAATAAACGGGACCTAATTAAACTAAAAAGCTTCTATACAGCAAAAAAAATAATCATTAGAGTAAACAGACAAACTAGAGAACAGGAGAAAATATTTGCAAACTACACATTTGACAAAGGACTAATATCTAGAATCTGCAAGGAACTCAAACCAATCAGCAAGAAAAAACCAAATAGTTTCATTAAAAACTATTGAAAGTGGGCAAGTGACATGAACAGACAGTTCTCACAAAAAGATATACAACTGGCCAAGAAGCATTTGGAAAAATGCTCAACATACTAGTCATCAGCAAAATGCAAATTGAAACCACAATGGGATACCACCTTACTCCAGCCAGAATAACCATTATTAAAAAGGTAAAAAAATAGAAATTACATGGATATGGTGAAAGGGAATTCTTATACAATGGTGGTGGAAATGTAAATTAGCACAACCTCTGTGAAAAACAGCACAGAGATTTCTCAAAGAACTAAAAATAAATTTCCCATTCAATTCAGCAATCCCACTACCGGATATCCAGCCAAAGGAAAAGAAGTCATTATATCAAAAAGGCAGCTGCATGCATACGCTTATTGCAGCACAATTCACAACTGCAAAAATAAGTGCCCATCAAACAATGAGTGGATAAAGAAAATGTAGTATACATACACCCTGGAATACTACTCAGCTGTAAAGAATGAAATAATGTCTTGTGCAGCAACTTGGATGGAGCTGGAGGCCATTTATTCTAAGTGAAGTAATTCAGGAATGGGGAACCAAACACCGTATGTTCTCTTTTATAAGTAGGAGCTAAACTATGGGTACACAAAGGCATACAGAGTGGTATAATGGACTCTGGCTATTCAGAATTGAGGAGGGTGAAGGGTGTGAGGGATAAAAAAACTAAATATTGAGTACAGTGTACATGACATGGGTGATGGGTACACTAAAATCTAAGCCTTCCCCACTATACAATTCATCCATGTAACCAAAAACCACTTGTACCCTCAAAGTATTGAAATTCTAAATATATATACATATAAAGAAAAAGATGTATAGGCTTGACCCTTTTAACATCTCTGCTTTAGAAACGTTACACACTGTAATGAAAGAAAGTAAACTGAGAAAAATATCTAGAGTACATACTGTAGAGGGTTACTTTTCCTAATATGTAATGATACACAAGTTGATTAAAAAATACTGAAGCTCAAATAAGTCAAATTGGTGGGAATATAACTGGCACACTTTCTGAAAGACAAATTTGATAATAGATATCAAATGTTTAAAAAATGGTACACCTTTGACCCAGTAATTCTGTTTCTGGTAACCTATTTTAGGAAAACAATATTCTAAGTAAATAACGTGAAATAACAGGAGAAAGCAATACATAAAAGATCTTAGAAACAGCATCATTTATAACCAGGAAAATCTATACAGACAAGAGACACGTTCAATAACATGACAATAGTTAAATTATGTCAAATTAGATAAAATTTGAAAACCTCTAATTTATAATGTCAATATAAAAAAGAGAGAATAAATTATTACTTATTAAATAATACATGTAAGAAGAAAAAAATGCCTATATACCTATGGCAAGATTGTGTGCTTTTTAATTTCCTTTAAAACTTTTTATCTCTACATTTGAAACTTTGTCCCATGGATGTTAACTGTCATGTGCTCAGTAAAAATGTCTAATTAAAATATAAATTTAAAATTAAAAAAAAAATTTTAAATGTGTTCATCCCACCCAGTGTGAGAATATATTTTAGGTTCAGTGTTTAGGGAATGACTTTTTCTCAGAGTGATAGTATCCCTTTTCATATATTTCAAGATGGTGACAGAGAATATGGAATGTTACCAATTAGTTTTAGCTTGCTTCCTCAGAACAGCTGCAGGCTTTCTTCCTGGGCTCTTTCTGAGATATCCTCTGGTCTCTTTGTGGGACACCAGGGATACTCTGAGCATTGTAATCCTGCTCGACATTTCTGGTCATCTCCATATCATCCCAGAAAAGTAATCATTCCTTCCTCTGAGCTCTACAGCATTTCATCTTTCTGTTACCAAGCAAGACAATGCATTTTAGTTATATGATTTCATGCAAAATGCCTCTGCTAAACTATGTCCTTTAAGAAAACAGGCCATATATATTTTAAATATTGTCTTCACCATTTATCAGGATGATTGATGCATCACAGGGTCTCAAACGAGTCCTGAATGAATAAATGAATAAACGAATCAAGAGCATCAACTCTATCACTTACTGTACAATTGCAAGTCTGGGTATGGCAAGTAACCGGTCTAAGTCACCATTTACTTCTCCCTAAAAATTCAGGTTACAGAGACTTCCAGAAAGGCTTCAGAAGAGGGAAGCAAAATCACAGAAGTGAAGGCTTTTGGTAAACTAAATTACTATAAAAATATGTCAATGTGTTGATTGATTAGGTTCTTCTCCTAAGCGCCTTTACGTATTGCTAAAAGAGACTTAAGAGCTAAAGTCATGAGCATTTAATAATGGGAAAATGTATGTGAAAACACTTGAAGCACAACAATAATCTACTACTTATATTTCTAATAGTAATAGCAACAGCAGTAATAATACTTAAAATTAGCAGCAATATGTCCCACCTTATAAAATACTGCCCCCGTTTCAGAAGGAGTATGAGGCATAGTTGAATCCCTATAGAGTAATATATTTATTTAAAGGTGGAAAAAAAACTCTCAAAAAATGCTGAAAGACCTCATTTATTATTCTCTGTTTCTCTAGCATTAATGGTGACCCAGGGTCTTTAAAGATTTTTGTGCATTCCCACGTACCCAGCTCACTAGTAGCCAGCTTGTTTTTTCTCTCTCTCTCTCTCATTTATAAAGACTAGCCAATTGCCATGGATATCTATTATACAGAAAATTAAATTAAGTGTATGTGTTTGGCACACATGGCAAGTGTGCCTGGCATTAATAAGTTTCTCTCTGTGAACCTGACAGTAATGCATTTGACTAAGATGAGCCTGCTTTTTAACTGGGAATAAAGAACAATTGGTGCTTAGTTTTTGTTTTTTTTTTTTTTTTTTGAGACGGAGTCTTGCTCTGTCCCCCAGGCTGGAGTGCAGTGGCGCGATCTCAGCTCACTGCAAGCTCCGCCTCCTGGGTTTACGCCATTCTCCTGCCTCAGCCTCCCGAGTAGCTGGGACTACAGGCGCCCGCCACCTCGCCCGGCTACTTTTTTGTGTTTTTTTTTTTTTTAGTAGAGACGGGGTTTCACCGTGTTAGCCAGGATGGTCTCGATCTCCTGACCTTGTGATCCGCCCGCCTCGGCCTCCCAATGGTGCTTAGTTTTTAAGTATAAGGTGTGGATACATGCAAACTCATTTTATTTTAAAAAGTGTGTGACAGTTGTATAACTTTTTCTCTTTGCCACTTTATTGTTAAATGCCATTATTTAGAAAGCAGCTTTGACCAAACTGGAACTGAATTTTATTTGGCAATACCTTAGAATAAGAAAAAAAGTTTTGCTAAGCAAATGAATCATTTAAGCAAAACAACTAGGCAGTTTTAGCCACTTCCAAAGCGACCATTATATACAAATATGTATGTGAATCTTTTATTCTTCAGGATAGTCTTGGCAAGAGTCCTACTTGCACACTTCTGTAGCATTTAGGAACAATAGGAATACACTTGTTTTAAAATATTTTATAATTCAAGTTTATTCACTAACCTGCTCAAGTCATCCAAATTAAAGTACAAATCAATATTTAAAAGCTATGTACTTTAATAAAAAATGGGTGACACACATAGAATAGACAATTCTTAAAAGGACTATAAAGGCCCATTAAACATGATTAGATATTCAGCCTTATTACAATCAAGAAAATGAAAGTAAAGATGAGACATATTTTTGCCTTTACATTTGCAAAGATATGATAGGAATAATAACTTCAACAAGTTGAAAAGGTTATACATACAGGATTATTTATATTATCAAAAGCAAAAATAACATGGAAAATTCATGACCATCAATAACGGATTGGTAAAATAAATTATGGCCTATCCATATCACAAGATACTCTGTGGACATTAAAAATAGTGAGGCTAATTACTCTTTTGTTGTGTGGGGTCTTCAAGACTGCCCTTAAGTTTGACCACTCAGTAAAAGGACTCGGAGAACTCAGAAAAGCTCTTCTACTCATAGTTATACTTGATTGCAGCAAAAGGAGAATACAGATTAAAATCTACAAAGGAAAAAGGTGCATAGGGCCAAATCCTGGAGAAATGAGGCCCAGGTTTCCAGTTGTTCTCTCCCAGTGGAGTCTCATGGGCAGCACTGACTTCTAGCAGTGATATGTGATGACATGTGTGAGTGTGGCTGACCAAGGAAGCTCAGCTGAGCCTTTCTGTCTAGGGTTTTTGTTGGTGGTTAATTGGTGACGCACCTGCAGGACTAGCCCTAGCTTCTCAGTATCTAGCCCCCCACAGGTCAAACTGACACATGGTCCAAAGCCTCAGGCATACAAAAATGGGTATGCACTATAGATCACATTGCTAGCATAAATTTTCTGGCATGGCTCAAGGTCTCAGATATACAAAGACACTCATTGGTGAGGACATTTCAAGGGCTCGCAGGTTCTATATCAGGTGCCTATCAAGAGCCAGTAAAGAAAACCTTTAAAATAAGCAACCCCTAAGCCTGTTGAGTTAGCCATTTATTGCATAGTCTTCATTTCTTGTTTGTTTTGCCAAAATACCCCACCAACAATATAAGCCATCAATAAAAATGATTGACTACACCAGTGTATGGGGTGGGGAGAGAAGGAAGATGAAGTGGAGATGGGTCCGTGCTCATGTGGAAATAATGCCAACATTGTCGATGAGTAGGTATTTGGTTTGTAAAAGTTCCCTGGTCTATCCCCTATTAGCTGTGCCCTCAGACTTAATTTTTACTGCAATCCACAGTATGAAATATATTTCACATAGTGACATAGCACATGCTTGCATAGGCATACCCACACTATTGAGACAAATTTCATGAAAAAACTCTTACTTTTACTACATACAGTGCACTCTAATATTTCCCATCCCATTCCATTCTTGTCTATTCTATATCCTTAATAAAATGTTGCATGAGTTTCACCAAACTAATTAATTAATTTTACACCTTACTAATAGTTCACAACCTTCAGTTTAGTTTGATAAATATTATCTGTCATACTTCTAAGTTGCAGATATTCATTTTTGACATAGAAAGATTTTATAAAATACTATGGATCAAGTTAGAGATTTATATATATATATATATATACACACACACACACACCCTGTTTTGATTCATTTTATGTAAAATATTATAAATATATTCATATGTGTGTGTGTATCTGCAGAGAGAGGTGATGAAAGTTGTTCATTGAAATGTTAAAGATGTTAAAGTAACTTTTAGTTACTTTGTCAGTAAGTTTTTAAAGTGGAGCTTTGAATATTATGGTCTTTATTGAACTTTTGTTTGTTGAATTTACTTTTTGGCATGAGCACCTTTTTTTCTTTACAAAAACAAGAAAGCAATTTCTAAAATAAAAACAATATCTCAAAATAGCAAAGATAAAAAGAGTAACTAATAATATTCATGCATGCCAAAACTACATTTACTGAATTCATCAAGCAGAGTTACCAAGATTTAAAATCAGTTTCAATTTCCAAATATCTCACATTCTTACTTCAGCAAATTTATGGAGGATAAGTGAGAAGCAAACTGTCCCTTTTTGTCACCATCAAACCATTTTAAAACTTACTCTTTAGATACTAGTAAGTTATTATCCTTACCAGTGTTAGCTATAATCAAAGCTTAATAAAATAATTTTGAATATAATTAAATAAATATATAAAACTAGCAAATTTAAATATATAACCCAAACATCATTTTGTCTTTGTTATCTGATAAAGGAAAGTTGTTATTAGTCAGCAATGTTAAACTTTGACAGTGATAATTTACTATCATTTGATAACTCCAAAACACTCGAGATTCTTAACTCATTCATGTGTCAGGCATTGGTGTTAGAGAAGAATGCAGTGCACTTCTATGGAACTTAAAGAATAAAACTTCAAATTAATAGTATTATAGCACTTTGGAAAATTCAATGTTAATTGTATTACATTCTGCCCTTGTAAAAAAAAAACTCTGAAACTCATATATGGTTTAAATAGCAATTATCTATTAGTTTAACTGAAACAAGTCATTTTTTCTTTTCCGTCAGAAAGAAAAGAATTTACGCATAACCACAGGAACTCATCTATTTTCAAGGCAAACCTGTGTCTCTGCAGCTGCCATTACCTTTTCCATCTCATCAAATCAGACACTGGGCTAGGTGATACATACGAAATTGAGTGATTACAGAATTAACAAGCTTCCCTGAGGAAACAATTCCTGATCCTCCTATAATAGAATTCACATTCCTAGAAAACTTTACCACTTTCTCTTGTTTCCATTGTAAGAGATTTCTAGGTGGGTAAGGTCATGGTACCTTAACCTTTATTTGCATAGCTACTTTCCACCAAGAGTACTTTCCTCTGTAAACACAGTACAATAGAATAAAAACCATATCCCTTCCTTCATTTCTCCACACATTAACCTTTTAAGGCTGAAAAAGTGTACCTGATTGTTAATATCCAGGTCTAACCTCATTTGTGTGTCTTCAAAGACCAATATGCACTCAGAAAGTATTTGAATTTCTCTTCATCTTGTGAAGATCTTCTTTTGTGTAATTAAGGTGGCCTATAGCCAAACAAACATCTAACTGAATCTCATGGGGATTAATAAGCATGATTTTCCAATGTCTTGGGATTAGTGGTAGTTTCTGAAGAATTGGTCTTCAGCTTAATAATGAAAATGTTGGAGTGTAACTGGATTACAATATTAAATGACCCAAGAGAATAAAAAAGACCACATAACCCTAAGCTATATGTCACTTAAGGGTTATGATATTTACAGTCTAAAATGTAAAAATTGCATTGTAATTGTCATGATAAAATGATAAAAAGGGTTTTTGTGAACTGATAACATTACCATAAAATGTATTCCACCTTTGCATTTAAGATGATATGCTAACATCTAGTAGAGCAAATGTCACAGATTTGCTAGATTATAAAACAATGGTTTCAAATAATATTGCTGTGAAGATGAGTTGTACACTTTTACCTAAAGCTCATTTTAAAGCATTACTCCCTCATTGCTTTTACATATATAGTATACTGCATAAAAATATAACAAATCTACCTGTATACATGTGTGTATTATATAATTAGTTCTAAGTATTTAATGATCTGCTCTTAAATCTCCTCAGTTTATGGAAGGAAATTTAATAAACAAGTTTTTAAAGCTATAAATGAACTCTGCTAAAGAAGGCTATCTTTTAAAGTATAATCAAAGCTCTAAAAATGATAATAAAGTTAGGAGCCATATGCCTGGAACCAATGGATTTCTTTTCACCTTTGACTCAAGATAAAAAAACAAAAAGGGAGAGAGAGGAGGTTTCAGTCACACCGTATTTAATCCAATTTGCTTTGGGTTTAATCTCCAAAACAAGGCTGGTCTGCTAATTCCCAATTATAATGGCACATGTAATCAGAGTCCTCATTAACAAAGACTGACTATATTGTCTATTAGGAATGAAAATTTGAAATGCAAATTCAGCAAATCAAAACGTTAAATGAGCTTCTACCCAAGATGCTTAGAGCTCCCGCCAGGGCAGCCCATGCTGGCCGACACCTGCCCTGGATTTTCCCTCTAGCTGAATGTTTCCTTCGGTTCCAGTCTTTGCCTCCTAATTGACCTGCTTATGATCTCTGCAACAATTAACATATGCTTATTAGTAATGGCTGGTTAAAGATTTCAACTGCTGCAGTTTACAAAGTCTAATAGAGATGGCATGCCACAGGAAAGATGAAGCCACTGTTTCCCTCATCAGCAAAGTCACAATGGTTAGATGCGTGTGGTAGAAATTACATGATTTTTCACACTGTCTGATGTATGGAAATTGGTACTAATTGATACTGGAAATCACCACATACGTGACTCCAGGCCTCATAAACACTGAGAAAGATACAAATATTGGTGAGTCCTTTTTCCCTTTGAGTAAGTAATTTCTTATTTGGGTTTAGAAAGAAGAGAGAGTGAAATAACTTCTCTAACTGGATGAATAACTAAGGACATTTGGTTTATTCTGAATTCAGAAATCATAACTCTTTTCTTCAGAGTAATTTCATGCAATGGGATGGAAAATTTTGCACATCACAAAAATCTTACCTGAGTCTTAGTAGGGTAAGGATACTTTTACAAGATTATGTTTGGAGTTCATATTCTGTTCACCAAATACTCCCTTTTAAAAATTTATTTTTAATTTTTGTGAGAACATAGTCGATGTATGTATTTATGGGGTACATGAGACCAAATACCCCTCTTAGTTTCTAGTTGGTACCACCAGATTTGAAAAGGCTAAAATGTTGGATGAGTAGCTTCCTTTTTTTTTTTTTTTTTTTAACTCTTAGCCATGCAATTTAATGGAAGATACATTCCACTTAATCTGAAATAGTTTTCTTTTATTCAGAATTAATGTTTGACCAATTATAAACCTCAGTTTTTACATTCTGTTATTGATTAAAGAATAGTTTGGCTGTTCCTCACCCAATTGGCAGCTATACCTTGATTATATACCTTGGTGCTTGATCGAATTCATTCTTAAATCAGTTTGTTATCTCTGTCTCTAGCAGGAGATAAAAGACTTTGTTCTAAGTCTTAGGAGATCTTGGACTCTCATTTATTAACAGTAGGATTTCACATAAATGTATTACTTTTCTATTGCTGGGGAACAATATTTTACAAACAGAAGCTTGAAACACCATCCATGTATTAGCTCACAGTTTTGCAGGTCAGAAGTCTGGGTGGGGTGTAACTGAAGTCTCTGCTCAAGGTTTCACTGGGTGGAAATCAAGGTGTTAGCCAACGTGACAGGCCTCTTCTGGGGTTTGGAGTTCTCTTCCAAGGTCATTAGTTGTTGACAGAATGCATTTCCTTTTAGCTGTAAGAGTAAAGTTTATGTTTCCTTACTGACTGTCAGCCAGGGGCTGCTCCCAGGTACTTGAGGCCTCTCACATCCCTTGCCATGTGGCTCTCTCCCTCTCCAAGCTGGCATTAATTCACTGAAACCATCTAGTCCTTCAAATCTCTGACTTTCTTTTCTGCAACAAGCTAAGGAAACTCTGCTTTTAGAGAGCTTATGAGATTAGGTTATGCCCACCCAAATAATCTCTCTATTTTAAAATCCTTGGATAACCTTATCATGGAGTAAAATCCATCATATTCACAGTCTTGGGGATTATGCAGGATGTGTACAACAGGGAGGTAAAAAAATCTTGAAATTCTGCTCCCACAGCAAGTCATTTAGCTTCTTTTGGCCTTACTTTGCTCATTTACTAAATGAGAAGGTTGAACTAGACAATCTCTGGCTTCTTTTTCACATATCTTCAAATGTCCAGGACCAAATCATTACAAACACAAGATTTACAGACACAGATCGACAGTTAATTGTTATACACTCAACTGACCTGTTTCCTTTGATTGGTCAATTGGTGTTGGTGTAAATTAAATGGTGATAGAACAACTCCTGTTAGCAGATTTTATGGTCTGAATGTTCATGTTCACTCAATATTCATATGTTGAAATTCTCACCCCCAAAATGATGATATTAGGAAGTGCGGCCTTTGGATGCAATTAGATTAAGGAGGTGGAGCCTCCATGAATGGATCAGTGCTCTTAGAAAAGAGGCGTAAGAAAGGCCCCTCACTACTTCTATCATGTGAGGACATGGGGAGAAGGCACCACCTATGAACCAGACACAGAATCTACAGGCACTTTGATCTTGAACTTCTCAGCTTTCAAAACTGAGAAATAAAGTTCTGTTTGCTTATGAGCCACCCAGTTCGTGCTGTTTCTTCATAGCAGCCCAAGCAGCCTGGACAAAGATACCAGGCTTTCTAGGTAAAATGAAAAGGAATGAATTTAAAAAATGAGAATGAGGCACGGTGGCTCACCCAGCACTTTGGGAAGCCGAGGTGGGTGGATCAACCAAGGTCAGGGGTTCGAGACTAGGCTGGCCAACATGGTGAAACCCCATCTCTACTAAAAATACAGAAATAAAAATAAATAGCTGAGAATGGTGGTGCACGCCTGTAAATTCCAGCTACTTGGGAGGCTGAGGCAGGAGAATTGCTTGAACCCGGGAGGCAGAGGTTGCAGTGAATCTAGATCTCGCCATTGCACTCCAACTGGGGCAACGGAATGAGACTCTGTCTCAAAAAAAAAAAAAAAAAAAGAGAATGATACATGGTCTCTCATTTTAATAAACAGCAAAATAACCCTAGAGACAAAATAAAAACCTATATACAAAGAACAGTTATGACTATATGCTTGTCCAGAGATGAAAGCTCAATATTGGTAAAGAAAATGCTGCTTGGACATTTTACTTTTTACCTCGTTCTGTCAGTAGCGCAAAGTTCTAACAAGGCAATGTCCATGGATTTTTGATGAAGTTCTTTTTCTGGAGTTACATGTTATAACATGTTTCAAAATTTATTAGATTTCCAAACAAAAATCCATCTGTTCAAAAATTCTGTTAAGAGCAATTCTGTACACTTGTTTAACTCTAAAGCAGTCACATCTTAATGTATCTAATTTTCTAAGGACCAAGTCTGACTTCCAACTGCCACGTAATCCAACTTCCAATCTTGACAATCATTTATGAAATTATTTGCTTTTTTAAATGAAATTTTATATAGGCATATTATTTCTGTCTTAGAGCAGTATTTATTGCTTTAGCATTGCTTAACACAATTTTCCCATGTTGGGAAAGAGCTATAAGAACTCCATAGCTTATTCAGGTGTTTGCATGTGTCTAATTTTAAAAAGTAAAGACAATAAAAATACCTAATTCCTTTCCTTCTTTCTAGGCTCTAGAATTAAATCAAGAAAATAATTAAAGTACTTAAAAGTTTGAAAAATGCTTCTCTGCTTGGTGTTGAGTTAGTTAAAATAACTGTGTTAATTTAAAAATTGGCCATTGCAACTTTATTCTCATCTTGGTCTCAAAACAAACAAACAAATAAATAACAACAACAACAAAAAACACTAAAATTACATTTTAGGTATACAAGAGCAAGAGATAAGAGTATATATTTTTCCTTTGCTATGGGAATGTAAATTTTGCTTTTCCTAGCTGAAACAATGAACAAATGACTTTAGTGAAGAGGATTTTGGAATAAACTACAATGAAAATATATTTAGGAGAGCTTATTTACATGATACGACTATTAGGATCTGATCATTTACCACTGATTACATATATTGGGCTCTAAAAATATCAAAAGCCCAAGTGAGCATTTGAGCTCCTTAACTTTAATGTCTGAGTGGTCAATGTTAGTTATATTTATATGAATATTTCTTTGATAAGCAGCCTGAAATTCCTCCCTTTCAAAATGTGGTCCTTGTCGCATTTGATATTCAGACTTAGTTCCTCCTTGAATTCAATTACAATAAATGAAAGCCTATGGTAGAACTGAGGGGTGGATAATAAAAACTATTAACTTAAAATGGCTATATTTTGCTTTCAGTGAAAATTTTCCAGGCATCTCCACAATCAAATACATTTATTGTTTTTTCTTTCTTTGGTTGCACTCGGTAAAATGTTTGGAAAGTGTTATTTAGACCTAACCATATAACTTGAATAACACAGGATTACAACCTCCTTTGTAAAAATGAGACGTTAACTATTTGAAAGATTGTAATGTTATATGTTTGTCTATGTCTGAAAAAAAGGCGGCCTTCTTGGAAATCTCCATGATGGAGAGTAAGGCTCTAGCTCTTAAACACTGAATTCTGCATTTCTCTCCTGAATTTCAGTCTATAGAGTCACACAAATATATGACTAGGGAAGACATGCTTACTCTAAGATATACTTCCCTACCACCACCACTGGCAAAGTAGGGATGATTATAGTACTCCCTCAATGAATTATGAGAATTTAATGAGTTAATACTTGTAAAACACCTAGTACAGTTCTTGGTACACAACAAATGTTTAGCAACTGTTATAGTCATTATTGCACATAGTTAATCCCTCTAAGATATACTTCCCCACCACCACCATGGGAAATTAGGGATGACTATAGTATTCACCTAAATGAATTGTGAGAATTTAATTAAATGAGTTAATATTTCTAAAACACCTAGTACAGTTCTTGGTACACAATAAATGTTTAGCAACTATTATAGTCATTTTTACAGTGGTTTATTCTCTAATAAACTGAGTTGTGATTTTAGTTCACCTCAATATTATGTTAATTTTAATAATATATTTTAAAATATTTTAAATACTCAATATTCTTTTTTATGTACCAGCTCAAAGAAACATTTCCATACCCTGGAAAATGAGGATTAAATGGATAATGTGAGCAAAAGTACAAGGATTTTCCTGGCACACATATGCTCAACATGTGTTCACTGTTTTTATTCTTAGAATCACCCCAGTGGTACCATCCACCTAGAGTTAATCACTCTCAACATTTGGGAGTATTTTTTCCAGACTATTTCATGTACTTAATAAGATATATATTACATATTTATTTGATTATTCCATTATTAGTCACTCACTTTAAAACATAAAAAGGTAATAAATTATAAAAATGTAATTTGGGGGCAAAGTAGAAACAAGGGGTAGCTGGCAAGATTTTTTTTTTTGATATCTCTATGTTTATCTCTCTTATCACTTATCTGTCATCATCCCTTTTGCTTTAGCTATCATTGTTGCTTATGGCCAAATCTTACTCTCTTCCCATTTTTTCCTTCTCTACTGCCATTAGGCTTTACTCCAAGCTACTGTCATATCTCACCTGGTCTGCAGAAATAGCCTTCATACTGATATTTTGATATCTGCTTATGTCTTTCTTTAATTCCTTCTTCAAAATCCCTGTAAAACATATTTAATCCCACCTTTACCATAAGACCCTTTATTCCACTACTGAATTACCAAGGGGCATTGAAAAAGAGAAAGGAGGAGGAAGAGGAGAGAAAGAGTTCAGCTTAATAAATATAAATATTCAGATTCTTGTAGTCAGATACCTTCAGCATATGCTTAAGTTTTGTGTTATGTTGAAATAAACATTTTATTATTTTGGAAAGAGGCATCACAATCTTCTTTTTTTTTTTGAGACAGAGTCTCACTCTGTCACCAAGGTTGGCATGCAGTGGCACAATTATGGCTCACTACAGCCTCGGTCTCCCAGGCTCAAGTGATCCTCCCACCTCAACCTCCCAAAGTGCTGGGATAACAGGCATGAGTCACTGAACCTGGCCCATAATCTTCGTTCTTTCAGACATTGAATGTCTTCATTTGTTTCCTGAAGATTCCTGACTGACTCAGCCGCCAGGATTAAACTCTCCCTCAAGGCAGGTTGTTGACAGGTCACCATCTCTCCTAGTTCTTTTCTTTTCAATGATGCCCATGGAACATAAACTTTCAGGTTAAACTTGGGAGCTTGCTTTTATCCCTCCCCACCCACTTACCTCTACACCTTAGCCCAGAGGGTGGATGGAGCACTGTGGGGAAGGGAGGTCCCTACATTAAAGGCACGCTTCATCCTCAGACTTTGGCTTGTCTTCTCTCGCCCAGGGAGTTAGAACATTTCTGATCTCAGGTCAGCACAACCAGAGCATGTGTACTCTCCACCCAGTTGTCCCACAGTTAGGCTGGAAACTTTTCCTTTTGTTTGAGGATTCATGCAACTGATACTTGCCTCTGTCATACACTCCTTCACTCTATTTCACCAAATAACACGTACTCAAAATTTAAAACCACATTTGATCATCATAATAATATTGTTCACATGCTTGGCTCTAGAGATTTCTAATTTAGGCAGTAGTCTGAGGATCATCTAGCACAATGGTTCTCAACCTTGGCTGCACATCAGAAATACGTGGGGGTCTTTAGAACCTACTGATGCCTGGGTTCCTCCTCCAGAGATTCTGATATAACTGGTCTGGGGTGAGGTGTTGTAAAAGCTCCCCAGGTGATTCTAATTGCAACCAAAGTTGAAATTCATTGATGTAAAGAGAGTCTCAATATATGGAGAATGAAATCAGAGGCAGCCAAACCCAGCGGACCTTTCCTGTTTTTTTTTTTTTCCAGCTCTACCGACCCATGCTCCTGACTGCCTGCACTTCAACTACTCTGGACATCTCTTGGTTGCTCTAATTCCCCTCACTCTTCTCACTTAGTCTCTTAGCACATTTGGGTCCTTGTACCTATGTCAGCATCTGCTACCTGCCTACATTAATCTCTAGTTCATTACTATTTAGCTTTATATATATCATTCCAATTGTAATTTTCTAGAGAAAAATCTTCCTTGATCTCCCTGGCAGTACTGTTACAGGACAGAAAAATGTGTTACAGGAAAGAGGTTTCCATCCAGATCCCGAGAAAGCGTTCATGGATCTCGCACAACAAAGAATTCAGGGTGTCTACTGTGCAAAGTGAAAGAAAGTTTACTAAGAGAGTAAAGGAATAAAAGAATGGCTATGCCATAGACAGAGCAGCCTGGTGGGCTACTGGTTGTCCATTTTTATGGTTATGTTTAGATGATATGCTAAACAAGGGGCGGATTATTCATGCCTCCCCTTTTTAGACCATATAGGTAACTTCCTGATGCTGCCATGGCATTTGTAAACCGTCATGGCACTGATGGGAGCGTAGGAGTGAGGACGACCAGAGGTCACTCTTGTGGCCATCTTGGTTTTGGTGGGTTTTGACCAGCTCCTTTTACTGCAGCCTGTTTTATCAGCAAGGTCTGTATGACCTGCATTTTGTGTTGATCTCCTATCCCATCCTGCGACTTAGAATGCCTTTACCATCTGGGAATACAGCCCAGTAGGTTTCAGCCTTATTTTACCCAGCTCCTATTTAAGATGGAGTTGCTCCGGTTCATGCACCTCTGACACTACCTGTGGCCTGGCAAGTTCATCCCCTTCATAATAATTCACCGCATTGGAAAGGCAGAATAACCAAAGGATCCAGCATCTACCCCTGAATGCCAGACTGCTGGGTCCAAGCCCCAGTATCATCACATCCCAGTTGTTAGATGTGGACAAGTTATTTAACACCCCTGAGCCTCAATTTCCACCTCTATAAAATACAGATAATTACTGTATGATTGTTATAAGGTTGGTGGGAAGATGACATGAGCTAACATACAGAGAACACTTAGAATGGTAGCTACTGTACAATAAGCACTAGAAAGTATTCCTGTTTAGTTTTAGTGAAATAATTCATTGTTTATGCCTACTTTTCTCTCTTTAGAATGCAGGTGTCATGAAGCCAAGCCCATAACTGTTGGTTTTCTTTTCTCTGCTTTATTCCTAATGCAATGCTTGTTTTATAAATACAATAAATTTGTGTTGAATAAATTAGTAGACATATAATGCAAATAAATAATTATGGACATGTTTCACATAGTCTTTCTCACAGCATTGTCTTGTAAACATTCTCTTATCATGCAATGTCCTCCAAATGTAGGACTTTTAAAATCTGAATAATTGAAAATGAATAATTTCCCAATGAGGAGGCTGTTCCTAAGTTTTAATAGAGCTTCTAAAATACAACAATGTAATTTTTCTTCTCCTAACATTTTTTATCTTGAAGAGCCAACATTTAGAATGAAATAAATGGCCAAAGGTTTAATTGTAGAATTGGGCAGGCTACATAACTCAAAAATTAGGTAATTGGGTTTTGAGTAAATATAAATTGATGGCATATTGTTAGTGTGTAAGAAATATTTAATAATAATAACACCTGTATAAAGCTTAGTTTTTTTTTTATATTTCATAAAACCAGCAAACCATTAAGCATCCACCTGAGGGTCTACTGCCCCTTACCTTTTAATTTAAATTGATTTTATGTTTAATTTATGATTGCTCAAAAATATTATAAAATGTAAGGGAGAAATGCAACCTCATAAATCAATGTGTTCTGGATTGCCGGTTTAATTTCCATTTTGATGTGGTGCCCAGGCTGGTAGTATCTACAAAAAGGCAGAAAACATAAAGTCATCACTGGATAAAGGGTTGGATAGATTAGACAAGAGTCAAAACTAAAGGGCTTCCTCTGATTAACTTCCATGGTAGGAGGAATAAACACAATGATGAACTAGATTTTTGATTTTGGTTCATACTCCATTCTTAATGGCTACGTGTATTTGTGACAACTTTTGCCTTTATTACAGTTGATGGCATGTGAGACTGAGTAGTGAATTTGGCCTCCTGATAAGAAATGTAACACCTATGGATTTCAGACATTTTTATGTAATGGAAAAATACTATGCCTTCTAATTATAAAACAGAAATTTACTTTAGTGGTGACTAGATTTGGGAATTGTCATTAAGCAGAAAACTTCATATACATATATGTATGAAGGTATTAAAAGGAGCTAGCTAAGTTTTTATTGGTAGCATAAGGTTGTTTTTAATTTATGGTATATTACTGTGTTCAATGTATTCTTGTGAGTCAAATTTGAAATTCTTTTTGGAAAAAGAATAGCATAAACAGACAAAGAGCAGAAATTCTGGAATCAAAATGGTTGATTTTCTCTTTTGGATCCATCACTTAATAGCTGTGTGACCTTGGGCAAGTCGCAAAATGAAATACAGGTCACCTTCAATAACTGGAGTTTGAACTTCTCTGGTCCGTTTACATGCGGGCATTTTTCAATAAATACAATCGGCCTGCTATTTCCACAGATTCTGCATCTGCAACTAAATGCAGATCAAAATTACAGTATTTGTCAGATGCAGAAATACAGGAAGACAGAGAACCAACTTCCCACATACTCAGATTCTGCAGGACTGACTGTGGGACTTGAATATTCAAGGATTTTGGTATGGGGTGGGGTGTGTCCAATCCCCTGGTGATACTGAGGGACAACTGTTAATGCACACAAAGTGTTCCTCATCATGCCAGGCATATAGTAAGCGGTCAATATGCTAGTTATTCTCACATAATTATGACAACGACAACAGTGGTGACAATAATATTCATACTACCTTGTAACAGAAAATAATTTCAAGGGGTTATAAATAATAGCAATTATCTTAAATTTTATTTTACTTTTATTTCCTTTAATTTTTGAATGCTTATTACGTGCCATACATGTTTTTAAGCATTTCTTATGTACTGCTTTTTTAACAACCACAAATGCCCATTAAAGTGGGAGTTGGCTGATCATAGTGCAGTGGTTTTTGGTTTTTACAACTAATTGATCACAAACAGTTACAAATTTCTTTGTTCTTTTTTCAATAACACTGTTCCACTTGACTAGCCAATAAACAAACATATGTGCTAATATAATCTTTGTTTTATAAATGAGGAAACCGAGGCATGAGATTAAGTGACCTGACCAAAATTGCAGAGGTTGTAATATAAAATACCTTTTTACTGGTCTTCACTCAGCCATCTTAGTGGACGAATCCACACTCCCCTCCATCTGTAAAATACTGGGACAAATAGCCACAGCATTCTGAATGCTCAATCTGGCAAATGAGCTCCTCTTTGCTTGTGCCTTGCTGCACCCACCATTTATAGGACAAGCTTTCCAAGAATCAGATGGTTTATTCCCAAATCCGTTAATGTGATTGTCCTTGTTAATGATAGCATATAAATGAACTGTTGCTTAAATACTACACAAATCAATACAAAGGAATTGAGAAAAGGTAGAAAATTGTTTCCATGAAAAGTAAATCAAATCTTTTGTTAACAACTATTCAAATTAGGAGTAGGTGAGACAAATGTAAATGGAGAAAAGCATCATAAAACTCTAGCAGGAGTCTATAGTCAGATTGTCTTTGAATTGTACAGCTACTTTAAAGAACCCTAATAGGGAACCGTACATGTGCCTTATTGGGGTGGTTGGGGCAAGACTGGAGACACATCCAGAGAACCTATTCTCAAGAACAGGCATTGGCCCTATGCCCAAGGGGGATAAATTGAAGTACCTGTAGTACTTTATGCATCATTTTTATGAGTTCCTTCTTTAATCAACTTTTCTAATTCATAAACCAACCACTAGTCATAACTGTGTCAGAGAGACAGGAATATACACAAGACTACAAAAAGCTAGAGGTAATTATTGAATCTACTGCTTTGTAGTGAGAAGGGAAATGTTAAATTATAAAAGTAAACAAGAGAGTTTCATATATAATAATTTTTAAAACCTACTAAGTTAACAATAATAAAAACAAAATAAGAAGTAAAGCATACTGGGGTAGATATTGAAAGTAAATGTTAAAAGAATTAACATAGAGAGATTTTTCACTCATAAATAAAGGACTAAAACTCCTTAAGATCAGGTAGGAGAGCTTTGGTGTTCAGCCCCTGCCTGTTTTTCCATCTCCTATCACTCTCCACTTCTCTCCACCCCACATCCCCACTTGGTTTATGGAATGAATAATTTGTTAGCACTCAAAGCACAGAGTATCATACTCTTCTCTATTCCCATCATATGTTTAAATCAAATGATTTTTGTCAAGGGCCAAATGTATGCCCTACACTAGATTAAGCTCTCAGAACATGGCGTTGAGCCTGATAAAATGTTCATTCTCTCACTCACCCACATATCAATCTCTATCCACCCCCCCATCCATCCCTCCATTCTTTCAATACTCAATAATTGATTGACATAAACTAGTGTCAACTATGAGTTGATACATTAGTTTTCTATTGCTACATAACAAATTACCAGAAACTTATGAGCTTGAAAGCATCTATTCTTCAGCTTATATTTTTGTAGCTCAGAAGTCTAGAAAGGTCTACATAGGTTCTTTGCTTAGTCTCACAAGCCCAAAATCAAGATGTTGTTGGGACTACCTCACTTTCATAGAGCTCTGGGGAAAATCCTCTGCCAAGCTCATTCTTGGGTAGAATTCAGTTTCTTGCAATTGCAGGACTGAAGTCCTAGCATCTTCCCTGGCTTTCAGTTTGCAGCCACCTTTAGGTTCTAGAGGCTGCACCTATTCCTTCATGAGTTCCTCTTATTTCCAAGCAAGTAGATACACAACATCCTTCTTAAACTGAAAATTTCTGGCTCTTCTACAACTAGCCAGAAAAAAATTGTCTGCTTTCTTAAGGGCTCCTCTGATTAGGTCAGATCCACCTGGATAATGTCTCTTTCTTAAAGTCAGCCGTGCTGTATAACAACCTAATCATAGAAGCAAAATCCACCAAATTCACAGTCCCAAGGATTGTGAAGGGCCTCAACACAGCAGAATGGGGTGGGAGGCAGGAAATCCTGAATCTTGGGGATCTACCACAGTTGAGCATTATGTTGGCATTATTTGAACTTAAGTGGCTTATTTTTATGTCCCCATTTTGCCTATATGTGTTCCTCACTTTGTTGTAGTATCATACATATATATATGTGTGTGTCATATATGTGTCATATATATGTCATGCATATGACTATATGACTATATGCATGACATATATATGACATATGAGGTTATTACATATATGATATATAAGGTTATTTTATGTATATATATAACAACAAAGTGAGGAACACATTATACGAGACACTACAACGTATCATATATATGATAGTAGTATCATATATATAAGAAACCTTTCCAAAATGTCAATGATAAACTTTTATTTGTAATAAACTTGTGTGTGTATATATATTTATATAATGTATATAAAAATACATTTTATATTGTGTGTATATATATAAGAAGTATATATGCAAAATACAAATATATATAATATATTATAGGTATATAATTATTATGTGTGTGTATATATTTGTATGCACATACACACATACACACAAAAGTTTACCACTCACATTTTGGAAAGGCTATTCTGGCATGAATGAGTGGGTGAATTGTGGGAGAAGTTGTTTCCCTGAAGGCAGGAAAACCAGTTGAGAGGTTAGGGAATGGGAATGATGAGGTGGGTCTAAGCCAGGGCAGCTCCAATATGCACAGAGCACAACAGAAGACAAGAGATGTTGAGGAGATATAATCAATAGTGCTTGATTTTTAACTGGATTGGGGGCTGGCAAGAAGAGTAATGTAGGATGATACCCAGATTGCTGGTCTCAGTAACTGGATAGGTGATGGAATATTTTCCTGATGGTAAGGAATACAGGGAAGAAAGTTTTATTTATTATCAGTAGAAGGAGAAAAGGGAGGAGTTATTTGTAATCCAACATTGGGCCAGCCGAGTGCGAGCTGCTTAAGCATCTTGTCTTGGGGATGCCTAGTAGATATTTGGGGACATAGGTCTTAGGCTCGGAAGAAAGCACTAGCATGCACACATAACTTTAGGATATATATTAGAGGCAGTGGAAATCACAAGAAGGGTGGACATGTCCTATAATAAATAGTTAGAATATGAAAAGAGCTGGGCCAAGAACAGGACACTGGGGGATGCTGGAATTTAAAGTATGAGCAGCAGAAGAAAAGGAACAACAAAGGGGAAAATATGTGCAGGAAAAACTTGCCTGGATAAACTGTAGGGAGAAGGGAATTGAAAGAAGAAGGAAGGGGCCGGGCACGGTGGCTCACGCCTGTAGTCCCAGCACTTTGGGAGGCCGAGGTGGGCGGATCACGAGGTCAGGAGATCGAGGTCATTCTGGCTAACATGGTGAAACCCTATCTCTAGTCAAAATACAAAAAACAATTAGTGGGGTGTGGTGGTGGGCACCTGTGGTTCCAGCTACCCAGGAGGCTGAGGCAGGAGAATGACGTGAACCCGGGAGGCCGAGCTTGCAGTGAGCCAAGATCACGCCACTGCACTCCAGGCTGGGCAACAGAGGGAGACTCCATCTCCAAAAAAAAAAAAAAAAAGAGAGAGAGAGAAGGAGGTTATCAACTTTATCACAGGCAGTAGAGGTTTTCATGATGATGATAAATAATAACAGTTATATTTATTGAGTGCTTGAAAAGTATAAGATATTTTGCTGTCATGTTAAGAACAAATTATTAATTCTTACAACACATCCAGAGGTATTATGCTGGGTATCATCATTCCTGCTTTATATATGAAGAAACTAAGGCCCAGGAACTTAAGTAACTGGCAGAGGTCACAGAGCCAGTTACAAATCCATGTTGCACTGGGATTTCACTCAGAGAAGTCCAATACTGAAACACATAATCTTTTCAGCATGCTTCCTTACTGCTTACTGCTACTTCCTTACTGCTACGTCAAATAAAAACTAAAAAGAGTATATTTCACTGGCAACTATGAGATCCCTTTTTAAGTAAGAAAGATTTTTTTTATTGGCCCCGGGGGCCAGCATATTTCTATGTATCTGTGTGTTTGGGGTTTCAAAGATCTGGACACTACTGTGGTTGAAAGGCAAAAGTGATGTAAATTTGACAATGCAAGCTATATTTTCAGGGAGTTCAGCTACAAAGTGTGTGAGAGAGACAGTAAAGAAAGGAGGGGCAACGATAAGAGAAAATCTTGTTGTTCTGAATATTATTGTTGGTGGTATTTTTAATTATAACTTAGAACATTATGCTAAGTTCTCCTGTTTTAAGGAAAGACCATAGAGTTAGCACTCACACATAATTGATGCTAACTCAGTCCTAGTTCCCCATGTGACTTGATGCAAGTTGCTTAAGCTTCTTGAGTGGCTTGATAATACGGGTAATAACACCTACCCTGTATAACTTATAAGATACTTAATAAGTTAATGTAAAGTGCCAAATATTATAAGATGTTCATAATCACTTAGATACCTACCCAACTTTAAACATTTTGAGAGCAGCATTATTTCTCTATTTCTGTAGCCAAATACAGAACAGGTACTTAATGAATGAATGAATAATATGCGTCAGGTATTTGTTTACATATCTGCATCTCTTCTTTTGATGGTGAAGGATGATTTTGCATCCTCCTCAAAGCTGCTTCCCCTAAGTCTTATACTGCTGAGCACAGAATGTGAACTCAATAAAGGTTTCCTGACTGACCTAATGAAAAGCTAGAAGCAAGATGAATGTCAAACATTGAGTATTAGTCACATAATGCGTTTATCATTGTGACAGGAAGTTGGTATTTATGCCACAATAGATGAAATAGATACCCAGAATATAATAATGAATCCTAGTCACAGTGTAATAGTGTTAGCTAAAGATGAACATGTAAACAGAGAGGAAGAGAGTTACTATTATTGTTTTCTTATAGTTGGCTTTACATAGAAAAAATTAACAGAAAATATATTTTTATGGTCATGATCAAATCAGGAGCAGGCGATATACTTGGAAGTTTTAATTTAATCCACCCACATAAGCAGCAGCTGTGGGATACCCAGTGCAACCTCCCCATACCACACATGGGACCCAATTATTGAGCCACAGGGAATTGAAATAATCAAATCTTAGGGTCAAGTTCAATTAAACCATACATAGGAAGATATGACAGACTTTGTCAAGGACAGACAAGATAAAAAGGAGTAGAATAATTCCATCAGACCTCATGCCACCCAGGCACACACACCCCACACTCTTGTTCATAGTGTCATCTTTGAAAACTGGAAACAATACATAAATACAACTAAAATTGATACCTCTAAAATCCTTCTTTGGATACTCATGTTTTCACTTTCAGTCTTTGCTTACTTGTAAAAGAATGTACTTTCTTGATCTACTATTACATACTGTTTAAATTGTATAACAGTTTTTTGTTAAGGTACCACCATTCCCTCGTCTTGGGATTTCTGGGGTCTCCCCCCTGTTATTTTCTTCCTACATTCAGTTAGGAAACAGGTTCTTTTACCTGAAGCTTTTGAAAAATTTTTACATCTGCCTTTGAGTACTCTCTTTGCACAGTTACAGGTTCAGTTCTATGCCACAATACTCCCAGCACTTGACATATCACCTGGCATCCAGTACCTAGAAGACACAATACATGTCTATTGAAGCTATGAATCACCTCTCTCTATCCGTTCTGCCACTACCCAAGTTCTAATCATAGCTCACTTAGATAGTGCAACAACCTGTCAACTTTCTCTATCTCTAGTACTGCCATAGTCAACTTATCTTACTTATAGAAGTCAGTGATCTTCTTAAAATGCTTTATGTCATCCTCTGATTAAAATTCTTGAACAAATTCCCATTATATATGGATGCAAATCCAAACGTCATAAGAAGATATTTTAGGTTCTCCATTATTAAGTCACTGGCCATGCCTATTTATTGCTTATTACTTCTTTTTGTTTCTTTCTTCCTTGCTCCCCTTCTTCATCGCACCCTGAATCCTGGGTTTCAGTTACACAACAAACTGCAAGCTCCTGGTGTTTCCCATGGTTTCCGTGTTCCATATCCCTGTGTTCATGCTGCTTCATCTTCCTGAACCTCAGACATTACTTCAGCAGGAATATCATTTGCCCACTTTTCAAGACTCAACTCTCAACTCAAGCCTCACCTCTTCTTTGTAGCAGATTCTATTCCTCAAAACACATCTTCTGTGTATCTCGTCTAATCTTCTGTCAGAGCATTTATAATACTAATTTGTCCTTGTTTTTATTACTCTTTTACTAGCTTAAGTTACTTTTGTTACTTGTTCATATTCTGCTTCCCTAACTACACTCTAAATCATGAGACCAGAGACCCAGCTGAGTTCATTTTTACATTCACAATGCCTAATATAGAGCCTAAGTATATAGGAGACATCCCATAAATGTGTGCTAAATAATTCAAAAGTTAATATTTTATTACTAAGTTGTGACTGTTTCGTTGAGCTAAAATTTAAGCTTGCAGCTAGAGATCAAGCCTTATACCATTTGAAAATCCCCAAACGTAGCATTTTTTCTGTACACAGTAGGAGCTTAATACTGTTTAGAACCAGGATATTGACCCTGATTTTGTTTTTCTATAAACTTATGAAAATATGACATGCTCATTTTCCCTCAAAGGACAGCTAAATTCAGTATAAGGATGAACAGTCTTGTAAAGTTTCTGGTAAAACATAAAGAGCTCAGTACTTGTATGTAGAGGAATGGTTGCCTAATTAATATACATTGAGTAAATATTAACAACATGGGACTACCCTAAGTAAATGTGAATGGGGTACTGTCTCTGATACAGAAATCTTTTGGCTTTCTCCAGTGCCACTGACAAAAATTCAGTTTCTGTCAACATTCTAACAAAGAAACCATTGGCTAAAAAAAAAAAAAAAACAACCAGACATTTCGATAGATTAAACATATACACAAATCCCTTGCAGTTTCTCCTATAAAGATGTAGAATCTATTCTCCTAGCCCTTACACATGCACTGTCCTTATTTGCGACATGCTTTGACCAATAGAATAAGATAGAAATGGCATTGGGTGAGTTCAAGAGTCAAAACCCCTACGGCTCCTGAATTCACACATGCTATTTTTTTCCTTTTGGAATGTTACCCAGGGACCACCCTGTATGGAATCCCAGGATGAAAGGCCACATGGAGAGACAGACCCAGTTACCCAACAATCCCAGCTAAGCTCAGGTCCCAGCCAACCCATCGGCTGATGGCAAACACATGAATAGGCCCAGGCAACACCAAATCACCCAGCAACCCATACAAGAGTGAGAAATAATAAAGCATAGTTGCTTTAAGCCAGTTAAGTGTTAAGGTAGTTTGTTATGCAATGACAGACAACTGATAGAGGAGTGGATACACTGACAGCTTCTGGATTCCTTTTCCTTAAAAAGTTGAGGTGTAAACAATCAGAAGGTCTTTTTAGTGACTCCAGAAATCCTGGGTAGAAGGTTATGCAGTGAGATTAGGAAAGCATTTCCAGCTCATCATGACAAACAACAGAAATAGAAAAGGCTTTGAGCAAGCACATGTTCATACACATTGATTTTATAAATCTTCAAGTCCTGGTAAACAAGGATAAAATATAAGACTAATCAAACCAACGTGAGAATCACCTAAATGCTATGCTTCCAAAATTAAAACAGTGAAAATTCAGTCAAAAATATTTAAAAACTAGTTAAAAAAAAAAACTAGAATTTTGAAGAAATGCTGTGAAACTAAAATTCGTTAATATTCAATAACTTCCACTCAGCTTCTCCAAATGAAGGAGTCAGCAATGGGGTCAGCTGTTTCCTTGAACCAGAATTCTGGTTCATTCAGAAATTCACCCCCTTCGCCATCCAAAAACGAAGAAACGGTGAAGCTGACCAAAGCCTTAACTAAGATTAACTAGAACATTTCTTAGAAAAATCTATGTGCCGCAGTTTCTCCTTATGCCGCATAAAACATGCACAAATAAGGCATAAAAAATCCTCTAGGCTCTGTAATAAGCATTTTGCTTCTGCAGGTATTTAGAATTAATTACAAAATGCTTTCAAAAAAACACAATGCATGATAAATTTTGCAGATATATTTGAATCTTAGTATGTTTAAAAACGGCGGCCGGGCTCCGTGGCTCACTCCTGTAATCCCAGCACTTTGGGAGGCCAAGTTGGGCGGATCACCAGAGGTCAGGAATTTGAGACCAGCCTGACCAACATGGTGAAACCCTGACTTTACTAAAGAGACAAAATTAGCCAGGTGTGGTGGCACATGCCTCTAATCCCAGCTACTGGGGAGGCTGAGACAGGAAAATCTCTTGAACTTGGGAGGTGGAGGTTGCAGTGAGCCGAGGTCCCGGCATTGCACTCCAGTCTGGGCAACAAGAGTGAAACTCCTTCTCAAATAAAAATAAAAATATTCCCAGGGCTCAACAATTTACAAAGCACTGGTACATTTTTGATTTCACATACCATCATGGGCTTGGGGATTATTTTCTCATCAAAGTAAGAAAAATGGCATCGAAAAGAGTTATCAATTTGTCTAAATGTAAAATAAAGGTCATTCAGCAGGGAAAATAGGATTAGCACCCAGATATTTTCTTCTTAATCCCTAAGAAGTGGATTACATAAATAATGATCCATTAATAGCTAATAGTTAGAGCTCATATATGCCAAGCACTGTTGTAGTGATTTATATACATGTTAATACACTTAATCCTCTTACGACAGTCCTTTGAGGTAAATATTATATGTACCCCCATTTTACAGAGAAAAAGATACGGAGGTAGGTGTCTTAACCTGCCAGTGGTTGCACAGCTGGTAATGACACAGCTGGGATTTCAGCCCTTGTGGCCCATCTTTAGAGTGTGTGCTCTCAAACCATTGTGTATAATTCTTCTCCATGAAAATGAGTAATATTTATTTTTATTTTTAATTCTTAAAAATTTGTATATATTCATGTGGTACAAGGGCAGTTTTGCTACATTGACATATTGCATTGTCCTGAAGGCGGGGCCTTCAGTGCATCTATCACTGGAGCTACCTACACTGGGGCCCACAAATCCACTTCTGATGTTTCAGTTGCTCTAACAGTCCCACATTAGTTGGACAGAGACTGACCCTGCATAGATGATAGTTATATCTCAAGGAGTGAAAGAGGTTGCTGTAGATCCTTCTCCAAGTGCCGTATGAGAAAAGGTAATGTCGATATCATGATACCATTATGTTAATGGGAATCTCAACTCAAATTCAAGGTTCTCCAAAGGCCAAATGAAGCGGCTAAAGATGTATCTATTGATTGCTAAGGAATGATTACCAAGACACTAAATCCATAGCTTCTCACCTTCATAACTGACTTGGTTTTGTTTCTTCCAAATGTGTCTTGAAAAGAGATTTATCTTAAGGAGCTATGAAAAATGAATAATTGTGTTGTGACATGTATGCACCTATTTTGGCACTCAGCATACAGAATATGTATCTGTCATTGCTTTTTATATTTTATTTTTCCCAATCTTTAAAAAGGCAGTTTAAAGGAGAAAAAAAATGGTTTTATTTTAAAATGTTTGCTCAATAATCACCCTGCATTACTTGATAGATAAAGTAATACATGAAATTTAGTTTATCAGGTGTTCTTAGAATTTTGAGGACCAAGAACTCTTTTGAGACTTTGGTGAAAACCATGGAGTGTTTCACCCACCCAAATGCACAACAAAATGAAACATTTTTTGGTTTCTTTCAATGGGCCAATGACTTTTTAAAAGTCTATTAAAATTTATTAACAAAGCTCCAGATTAAATATCTCCACTTCATCCCCTTTATTTCTTAATTCATCACATGGGGCTAATCAGAGATCCGAACAACATATCTGCTATCTATAAATGTCAACAATAGCTCTATTACAACAGCAATAATAATAACTAGCATCTTTATTGTGGGCTCAATATATGCCATACTTGGTAATCATATGATACGTATAATGATATTATCATTGTTTTCCATATAATAAAACTGACATGAGGAGAGGTTGACTTCTTTCAAGTGCTGAAGCCAAAATTTCAAAGTGGGGTGTCTGATTCCTAAGATCATGTTCTTTGTGAAGGCAATTAGCATATTGTAAATGCTCAATAAACACTAGCTGTTGTAATTATTATTTATTACTTGAAGAGAAGGGTAGTCCTTATATAAAAATGCACAGCACGTAAGCAAAATTCTTCTTGGAATAAGTGAAAATGGATTTCTTTTCCTTGATTTAATAATTGTCTCCTTTTACTCTAGGTTCTAATAGTTAGATAATGGATCTTGTCAACCATTATATGTCTTCACCTCCAGCTAGGGACACATAACTTTTATTGTGGTCCATTATCTAGCCATTAGAGGCCACAAGTGTGTCCCCTGACCCTCTACCTCACATTATGCTGAAGAAAAAGAGTAGAAAATGTGGAGGCAGCAGCTTTCCTGACATCAAAAGTAAAAGGAACTCCAGAGCCTCCTATATTGAGACCATTCATTTTCCTCCAGCTATAAAGTCCATCATGCAAGTCCTGTGGATAAAATTTAGTCCTGATGCCACTTCCCAGCCTTTCCTTCTTGCTTTGTCACTCCAAATGTCAAATCTGGCAATAGGCACCTCTACTCTAAATATTCAATATTCTTTTCAATGGAGCAAGGGGATTGAACTGCTCATAAGTTTCAATAAATGTGTCCAACTTATGAAGATTTTATATTCTTATCACACACACCACTGATCCCTAGACTTCAAGCATTTATATCATTTAGTGATCGTCTCTTAATGGATTTGTATGGCATATTTTTGTTTCCAAAATTAGAATGAGCTATAGTTAATTCCAACTTAGAAATTTAGTTTTCAGAACTTCATATTGCTTGAAACAATTGAAAGCACTGTGGGATGTTAGGTGGGAAAAATCCATAGGTATTTGCTGACAGGATCTGTGTAAATCTGTCAGGATTATCCATATTGTCACTCAGACAGGCAGAAAACTTAGAGCATCCACATAACTCAAAACATATGTTACATTCGTGTCTATAATCTCAGCTACTCGGGGTGCTGAGGCAGGAGGATTGCTTGAGCCTAACCTGAGCAACATAGTGAGATCCTGTCTCAAAAAAAAAAAAAAAAAAAAAAAAAGACACACTCACATATGTTTCAGAATACCGGGCATCATTGCAAGAGAGTTGTTGACTTTGTCAATTGTCTCCATGTCTGCCTTTTTATTTTGGTTGTGAAAGTAAATGAAATCTAAAAATTCTACTCTTATGATCTTAATGTTTTCTGTTCTGCTCACCTCTGTTTTCTTTAAAAGCCTTTTTCTGCCCCTTTGCCAATGTCAGCACATGCTAATTCCATTGCTTGCCTCTCAATTTGTTCCACTCATGGCAAATTTATAAAGGCATTTAAGTCTCTATTTGTATATTATATTTGCCTTTTTAAGTAGAATAGATGTTTCTGGGAGGCTGATCCCTAGTGTTCTAATACATGATATAAAAAGTTTCCCTTATATTTAACAAATTCTAAAATAATGAACATTGTCCTCTCTTTTCCTGCTTTTCTACTCACATACTCTCTCCTCTAATCCCCCCCTTCCATTCTTTCTGAAAAACACACCCAAATATGAAAACTAATATATATATATACACATGGATACACACATACATATACACACACACATATACATATATATATACACACACACACACACATATATATATATGTAAAACCTACATACTTTGATAGCAGAAACATCACTGGAAAGTTCTGTAAAGGTTACTTCTTTTAGGTCTTTCACAGCTTAAAGAAACGGCAGTGAGATGGTCCAGCTGCTTACCTGCTACTTGTGAATTCTACAGTTATAGATATTAAACATTAAACATAATCACAGGCCCTATCCGATAAATTGTTATGTTGTGTGATTAAGAAATCACTGCCTATGTCTGATTTCCCTGTGAGAACTGATCTTTTATCCCAAATTTACAAGATGATGGCTTAAAGTACATATAAAAATGGAACTACATTCTTTGCTCCCTATCCAGGTAAAAGCAGACAAAGGGTAAACTTCTGATGAAGAGAGAATTTAGGCTTTTAAAATTAGTCTCAGGTCCCATGAGAGCACTAACTCTGCCTCATGAAACCCCAAAAGAGACCAGAGAACTAGAACCTGGTATCTGACTGAAAGTGGAAGTTCTTCAGAGGATAAAGATGATGTCTCAAATGACCTTAAACAAATGAGGGTCCTATATCAATCAGAGAATTATAAAGTGAGAACAAGTCCAACATGTAGCCTGCTCTTTTGAGAATACAGGTCTTTGATCTGCTCTCAAACACCGAGAAAGCAACTTCTTCCCAATAATTATACAAGCTCTAAATTATGAAGATCTTGAATGCCAGAATGTCAGCAATGCATTGTCAATAACAGGTTTTAAGCCAGGCAGTATAATAACCAGAGCTTTGTTTCAGGAATATTCATCTGATAACAGTGTGTAAAATGAGTAGGAAGGAGGAGCGACTTGAGATGAGATGGCTCATTAGAATGACTTTACAGTCTTGCTAGAGACACATACTAGAGATAAAAACCAAAGCAGTGTCACAGGATGGAGAAGGGGTAGTGGCTGTGAGCAGTATGATTCAGGTAGAATAGACAAGGTTGGCACCAGATGTACTAGCAGGAAAGCATCAACACTAATGCTAAGATTTCTAGTTTAGTTAACTGGAAGAAGGGTAAGTAGTATTAATCATGAATAGTAAACATAAGAAGAACAAGCTTGATGGAAAATTAATGAAATCAATTTTGAAAATATTTATGTTTGAGGTGCCAGCAGAATGTACAGAAGGAAATATAGAGGCAGTTAGAAATGTACACTAGAGCTTTGGGGAAAGGTCAGATCTGCGAGTAAAGTCATTGAGTGTATGATTATCAAGGAAGAGCATACAAAGAAATGACAAAGGCCAAGGAGAAAAATCCTTCACAGAAGCCAAGGAAGAATGGCCTCTTAAAGGATTTCTGTGGCATACTTTTGTTTACAAAATGAAAGTAAACAGTAATTATTTTTTTGAAATTTGTTTATTAGATGTTCAGAACACTCAAGATCATTGAAAATAATATTCAGTTGTGCAGATAGAAATAGAAAGAACTATGAAAAGGCTATTGGATTTGGCATGTCATGGTGACCCTTAGAGAGTAATTTTAGTAGCATGCTGATGACAGGAGCCAGACTACAAGATAATAATAATTGAGGAGGAAGCAGAAGCATGGAATATAGATTTCTTTCTTCCTTAAAAAAATATCTATTGGTGGTTTGGCAGTGGCTTAAAGAAGAGGAAACAAAATGACTGCTCAAAAGGGTAACCAAAAAAAGGAGATTTTTACTTGCTTGCTTACATTAGGATGAGGAAAACTTGAGCAGAGTTGGAGGGTCACAGTATTACTGGACAAGAGGTAAGGTAGATAAAAGAGAGCTTCTGGGAGAGCAAAGTGTTGAGCAACCCTGGGAGGGAGTGTTTTAGTCCATAGAGGACCAGCCTTGGAG
Organism: Theropithecus gelada; assembly: GCF_003255815.1. Taxonomy (NCBI): domain Eukaryota; kingdom Metazoa; phylum Chordata; class Mammalia; order Primates; family Cercopithecidae; genus Theropithecus; species Theropithecus gelada. The sequence goes on along the minus strand of NC_037685.1, from coordinate 17,537,383 downwards.
AGAAGGGTATTGTCTGGGGCAAGAGTGGGAAAGAAAATGAAGTCACTCATATTCAAGTGATATGGTTTGGCTCTGTGTCCCTACCCAAATCTCGTCTTGAATTGTATTCCCACAATTCCCACATGTTGTGGGAGGAACCTGGTGGGAGATAATTTGAATCATGGGGGCAGTTTCCCCCATACTGTTCTTGTGGTAGTGAGTAAGTCTCATGAAATCTGATGGTTTTATCAGGGGTTTCTGCTTTTGCATCCTTCTCATTTTCTCTTGCTGCCACCATGTAAGAAGTGCCTTTTGCCTGCCACCATGATTCTGAGGCCTCCTCAGCCATGTGGAACTGTAAGTCCAATTAAACCTCTTTTTCTTCCCAGTCTCAGGTGTGTCTTTATCAGCAACATGAAAACAGACTAATATACCAAAGAAATGACTTTTGATACAGATTTGAAGGATGTGAGAGAACGAGTCAAGTCAGTATCTGAAGGAGGAGGATTCAAGGTTTCAGAAAAAAAAAGAAAAAAGAAAAAAAAAATGAAAGGTTTCTAAGACAAGAAAGTACCTGGCGTTTCCATAGTGGCCAGGGTGTCTGCAGGAGAGAATGTCAGAGAGGTAATGGAGTAAAGAGGATATGAGATCACATAGGAATTTGTAGATAATATTAAGGACTTTACCAGTACTGAATTCTGAGACATACATTTTACTTTTGACCTCTTACTGTGGGCAGCAAAGTTGAAGATTAGAGCCAAATTTGCATACCAACTCTAGTTTTTGTGAAGTACCCTGTGCTATGCCTTTCTGTGTACTAACTTTATCTTTGATTAACTGTACTATTCCACATTCAACCTGATTCCATTTTAAACATCCTTTTGAGTTTTATATAATCATATTCCAATTCTTTTGCAACAACTAAAGTTATAAATAATCAAATGAAAACAACTTGAAGGAAAATATAGAAAAGATGTTTATAAAAATTTCAGATGACACACACAAAGATCTAAAGGAATTTGCTACTAGCATATAAGATCTCAGAAGGCTGAACTCTGGCCCTAAACCAATAGAACATAGCAAGAATAAACTTCCTTATTTATGTCTTAAAAAGAAATTATACATGAAGAGGTTAGGGGGAGATGACATAAAATGCTTATGTGATAAAAGGAAGAAATTTTGATACAAGCTAACAATGTGATACAGCCGCTAAAAAGTGAATATTACTGTGAACTCTACTGATATGAATAGAAATACCAGATTCAGACCTAAAGAGGAAAAAGTTGTTCTCCTGCACCTGTCCCAGATAACTTTTCTATCTTTTATATATGTCTGTGCTTCACCTTCAAAGAAATGTAGAACAACTGTAATGCATGTTGAGAAAAAGTGGCCAAGCCATGTTAAGAAGAATTAATATTTAATCTGAAGTAGGAATATAATAAATGCATAATAATTGTTTCAAACACTCAAACTAGAAAGTTTATATGAAAAAGGATCAAATTAATTTTTGTTGCTTCAAAGATTACAAGTACAACCCATAGACTGTGGTCCTAGGAAGGCATATTTCACTGTAACATATGAAAATGTTTTCTAATAATGAAAGCTCTCCAGTGAGTTCCTTATTACTGGTAGTGCTATTGCAAAAGCTAGATGACCTTTGTCAGGGATGCTGAGGGTGAGGCCAGATGAACAGAACACTAAGTCCCTTCAGTCTCTAAAACTTTATGCTAAGTAAGTTTGTAGTAGTGCTCAGCCCTGACGTGATAAAGCTCCTTGCAAACTTGAAGATAGGTTTATCTACCTGTACTGATGTGAGCTAACATCCCACCATGATAAATATCCCAAAATGAATGCACATACAGAGTCAGTCCTTTTGGACTTTAACTTAAAATTCACAATTGCAGAGATATCAATTTTGTAACATTAGACAACTGAACTGTTCTGGCAATTATATGCTATTATTAGTTTTAAAAGCATTTTCTCTTTTCTTGAAACTTAAATCTTTCTATGCTCTCTCCATTTGTAAAATATGAAAAATTCCGTTTATTGCTGTTTTGCATGCAAACAAGTGAAGTAAGAACAATTGTAGCAATGGCACTTATTATGGAACAAACCATTTACCTTATTCACGGAATGTTCTAGATTTCAAATCGAGAGAAAACTCTTTCCTCTACCCTCCTTTCTCCAAGTAAAAGAACTCTTGATGGACCTGGCATGCTTTCTGTATATGACCTTTCACAACAAAAATGGGTTGTCAACTGGGCGCAGTGGCTCATGCCTGTAATCCTAGCACTTTGGGAGGCTGAGGCGGGCGAATCACCTAAGGTGAGGGGTTTGAGATCAGTCTGGCCAACAAGGTGAAGCCTCATATTTACTAAAAATACAAAAATTAGCCAGGCATGGGGGCATGAGCCTCTAATCCCAGCTACTAGGGAGGCTGCGGCAGGAGAACTGCTGGAACGCAGGAGGTGGAGGTTGCTGTGAGCCAAGATCACACTACTGCACTCCAGCCTGGGAGACGGAGCGAGACTCTGTCTCAAAGAAGGAAAATAATAATAATCATAAAAGTTCTCTAATGGCAATCAGTACTTACAGTAATACAGTACAAACAAATCTGTATATCTTCTATCTATCCATCATCTATCCATTCATTCATCCATTCTTCCTTCTGTCTATCCATCAATTGATAGCTTTGCAAACGATGTAATATACAAAAATCAAAATCTTTATATTCATAATTTTATTTTCTTTAAATTGAAACCATCATCCATAAGCAAGTTGTTTTCAACATAGTTAGGGTGGTATCCTTTAGCATTTCATTAATAAAAATTGAAGCAATATGTTGTGTCTTTGGTTGTCATTGAATAAGTGGTATCTACTTGAAATCAACAACAGCAGGAAGACTCAAGTAAGTCAACAAGAGAGGTTCTGGAATATTTTCAATTTTTATAAAGTGCATATTTTCTCTGTTCTGTTTTGGAAATCCCTGGACGGCTCTATTCAGCCCTATGGATGGATTAGAAACAGAAAGGACATAATTGACTCGTAGTGAGAATACAGGACTACTCAGTATATTGCTATTGGCCCTCTACCTGAAAGAGCACAGAGATCCACAGAACATCCTATAATGTGATTAGCCAAAGTAAAGTTTTCTGGTGGGAACTAATGGTGTTGAGCTATTGTAAGCTTATTTACAACTCTGTTTCTGATTTAGAAAAAAAATTCCAAGAAGCTGATGCTACAACCAACTTTCGTGGTTCAGAATACAGGGTTTATCCTGGGATCATTTTCAGAGAATATATAATTCTCCAACCTCTTTAGTTCTATAGTCAATCTAATCACCTCTCCTCTTGTTTGTTTCCATACTGTTTCTAGGATTATCTTCCTAGTGAAATTTATCTGCTACAGCCCACAATGCTATTGTCTTTTTTTGCTAGCTTGACATACTTGTTTTTGGGATTCTGTACCCATGGTTATAATGTAGTACTCCGAGAACTCTTTTCTTTCGCTACTTTTAGTTTAGGAGAAACAGATATATTAATTCAATCAACAGCTATTTATTGTAATTCAGATATTGTCACATACAATTCTTTCACCACTGTAGGAAACCATTTACAAGTCTACCAAATATTTTAACTTTACTTCCTCATTGTTATTCTGATCATGTGTGATATCTAGGCTAGCAGGATCTTGGTTGTCTGAGGATGTAGAGTATTCCTACTGGACATATTTTTAATAAGTTGGTGCATAAGGAGAGTTAGGATATACCATGCTGGTAAGGGAGGAGCAGTGGTGAGTTTGTACTCTCTACTCGGGTGAATTCAAGGATGGATTTCCATGTAGGACTTTGCCTTCTGTTTATACTCAAGATCTGAGTCCCAGCCAGGGCACCTCAGCCAACAAACAACACAAAAGATAACAAAGCATAAATTCTCTTTGCCCTGCTGTCAGAGTTTAGAAGCTTGCTCAATGGAGTTATCACTGCTAACCAACTTATTCTCCTTGTATTTTCTTTTTCCCTTTCCCTCCCCCTCCCTCTCTCCCCTTTCCTTCCTTCTTTCCTTCCTTCCTTCCTTCTTTCGTTTCTTCCTTTCTTCCTTCTCCCCTGCTTCTTCTTCTTCTTCTTCTTCTTCTTCTTCTTCCTTTCTCTTTTTCCTTCCTCCCTCCCTCCCTTCCTTCCTTCCTTCCTTCCTTCCTTCCTTCCTTCCTTCCTTCCTTCCTTCCTTCCTTCCTTCCTTCCTTCCTTCCTTCCTTCCTTTCTTTCCTTTCTTCTGTTCTTTCTTTTTCAGACAAGGTCTTCCTCTGTTGCCCAGGCTGCACCAGTGGTGTGATCACAGCTCACTGTAGCCTCAACCTCCTGGGATCAAGTAATCTTTCCACCTCAGCCTCCCAAGCAGCCAAGACAATAGGCTTGTACCACCGCACTCAGCTAATTTTTGTATTTTTTGTAGAGACAGGTTTTCACCATGTTGCCCAGGCCAGTCTCAAACTCCTGGCCTTAAGTGATCCACCTGCTTCAGCCTCCCAAAGTTCTAGGATTATAGATGTGACCCACTGCATCCTGGCCTCCTTGTATTTTCATTTGTTCTCAGGCTCTGGACAATTTTCATGTCTTCTAGAGAAATAAGGCTCTCTATATATTCTTTGGTTTAAAAAATAGTACTTGGTCAATGTTCCAAAAGACACTGCTGAAAGAAAATGGAGAATATAATTTCTTTATTTAGGAAAGTGAGTCCCCTGGGACAATTTGTGTGAATCTCACCACCTCAATCCTCATGAGGAATGTAATGCCCGGAAACTTTGTGTTTTGCCAAATTCCTTAAATCTCAAGAGTAAGATAACATTGACTAAGAAAGATGCATAACTTTCCAGAGATCCTAACACACCACGTAGACAATGTCTAACTGGATTCTATAGCAAGGTGATAGGATGCACACCTCAGCCTGCAGAAAAGCAGATCATTTTAAAGCTCCTCTGAAGCATTAGCCTCAAGGATTAAGACTATCTAGGCCAGAACCTAAGGAGGAGCCTGAGAAGATGCACAGTAGATGAGTGGAAGGCTAGGAGATGCTCTAAAACTCAGTAGGCCCAGGAAATTCTAAGCGTTTAGCCCAAAACAAAGCAGATATATGCTGGAATCGAAGAAGACAGAGTCTAGGAGGGTGGATATTTTTCAGCAATAGCACTAGAGTTGGGGGGGGGATGTAAGTTCTTGTCTAAGACAGACACTGTGAAAGACAGCAGAAGAGTGACTCAGCCGGGAGGCAGAAAGCAAGGAAACTTGTGAATCTGATCTTGGGCAAGCCATATAACAAAAATGGAGCATAATCCCCTTCCTACTTTGCTCAGGCAGTTACTAAGAGGATCAAAAGCATTGATAAATTATGCTACACATCTTAGCTACCCAAAGGTCTGGTCTCTATGTCCTTTGCATTCAAAACCATCGTGACCTTACCATGTCCAACATCTTACAATGTGTTAGGTATTGTAGAGAAAACCTTCTTTTCTGTATACATCTACAGAGTAGTCTGAAAGCTTCAGATCTGGGTAGTGATCTGAGGCAATTCATAGACCTAGAGGTATATTGCAAGAACAGAGCTGCTAACATTTTCTCCTCCTTCCTTGAAGCCTACAAAGCTCTTTCTTCAACTCTTTTCACTCACCTGTATGGTGTGCAGACTCCTTTCTTTTCAGTACATTTTTTTTTCTTTTCACTGACAGTGGTCCTGAATCTTAATGAGGTATTAGACTATCTCCACAACTTCTGAGCTACAAATCTGGGACAATGAATCCACTTTTTGAAAGGTTGACATAAATTTTCAGTAGTTAACTTTTGTAATGAGCAGCATGTCAGGAGCAAGGCAAGAAAGCAAGAACAGACGTTCTGGCACTAAGATGCCACTCTGCTAATACTAAACTGGTTCACTGAATCAGAACTATTCCAAAATGGACAGCTCAGCAGGTTTAGTGATATGTCTGGAACAGTGTAATAAATTTGGTTTCCTTACTTCAATTCGACAGCTTTTTAAAAAATATATATAATAGTACAGTCCTTGCATTCAAAAACCATTGTGAACTTTCTCTGTTCAAAGCATTGTGATAGGTAGTATAGCAAAAACAAAGATAGATACAATATTCCCTTCTTTCCTTTCTTCCTTCACTCAGCATGTATTTATTGAGCACTTACTGGGACAGGCTTGCAAGGGTGAGTGTGAGAAAGCATAATCTCCACTCTTACAGGGCTTATGGTCCTTTGAATGTAACAGATATTAATCAAACAACCACACAAACAAATACAAAATTGTCACAGTGATAAGTGCTATATAAGAGCACTACATAGGATTGTGAGAGTGTATATTAAATTTTGCTTCATTTTGGGAGTCAGAGAAGCCTGTCTGAGGAAAATATAACTTGATCTGAGACATAAAGAATGAATGACAGTTATCAGGCAAAATGGGAAAGAAAGAATATTCCAGGCATAGAGAACAGCATATGCAAAGATCCTGTGGTGGGAGAAACCACACTGAGTGTAAAGGTCTGAAGGAAAGCCGGAGACTAAAGAAAGCAAGGGGGAATGTGGTGGGGGAAAGTTCAAGATGGTAGGAGGATCCCTGGCCACAAAGAGCATTACATGACATTGAAGGGCAGTGGGGAAAACATATAAGAAAGAGAGGAGGTGGAAAGTAGGAGCGGAGGCAGAGTAGAGGTAACACATCGACCAGTTAAGAAACTATTGTGACCAAGAGAAAAACAATTGTAATTGTAACTGGATTTGGTGGTGATAATAGTACAGAGAGGGGAAAATTATGGATTTGAAAGCTATCTATGAAGTAAAATCTACCAGTTAGGTGATGGATTGATTACTCGCAAGGGAGAGGCAATGTGAAGAACAACTGTTGGGTTTCTTGTACAGCTGGGTGGATTCATGGTGATAGGGAAGCGTGGAATAAGACCTAATTTGGGCTGGGGAAGGAATTACATCTCTTAAACTTTCTTAGTATCCTCATGACTAGTGGTAGTTACAGAATGATTTGATTATCCATTTAGCCAACAAATATTTGTTGACTATCAATCGTGTCCAAAGTTATGGTAAAGTAATGTTGACAAGTGCAAAGACAAATAAAATCTGGTCCTCCTCTCAAGAATCCAACAGGTGGTGTAGGTTCTGTGTCCTCCAGTCCCACTAAACCAGCGTCCTGGACAGGGTTCTGTCTGCACAGAAGCAGGAAGTCTTTTATTAAATTTGCTTAAAAGTGGCATGTTAGTGAGACCTGGTTACTTTTTACTTAATAAAGACCAACTTCTTCTTTGGTCTGGTGGCCTTAGTTAGGCTTTTCCCATCAATAGGAGGTTGAGGGATTTGGGCTAGGTGGCTTGTGACTGCTCTGATTTCTGTGAAGTTGTAACTTAGGACTTCCCGTACTGTTCTATAACAGAAGGAAAACGCTATGAAAGAGCAGCCATTGGGGCACAGATGTCTGGTTACTCACTCCCACATTCATCCCTCTTCTGAGTAAAGGTAGGGAAAATAGATTTATTTCAGGGCAGCAAATCGCCCTGTCATTTGCCAGGCTTCACAAGCACCAGAGGGCGTGGCCATGGGGCTGGGTTTTAGCCAACGAGAAGCAAGCAAAACTGTGGGCATTTTAAGGGGAAATGGCCAACCCTCTATGGTTCTTTTTCCTTCCTGCTACCTTGAGTGCAGATGAAATCAGGAGAGCAGACCTTTTACACCATGAGATCACTTTGAGAACTGTGGCTCTTTGATGAGAGGGTGAAAAGGCAAGAACGAAGAACCTAAAACCCTAACACTTTGGAGCCACCATACCCGTCCTGCACTGTAACCCTGGGCTTTAATATATGAGAAAGAAAACAATCTTCTATTTTGTAAAATAAGCTACAGTTATTTTTCGTTTTATGTCACATGCAAGTAAACCTAATTCTAATGAATTTTTAAGCTATGACAGCTACAGCTATCAATAAATCAGGAATTCATCAGAGCTTAGAATAAAGTCACTGGGAATATTTCTTTGTTTTATTTATCTAATTGACTCTCTTCCTGTAAAATTCTGAGATCCTTAAGGGGAGAGAAGATATAAAAATCTACATTGAGCAGAGTACTCTAAAAGGGCTATATTTTATATGTTAATACATAGATAGTGTTTGTAAAGTGACTTTTAGATTCAGAGCATGTGAAAGATGATAATAATTTGTCTTACTTTAGACAACCTGGAAATTTATCTGGTCTTTGATAAAAATGCAATCTCCCAAGCCGAGCTATCTCCAGGACCCTATCTAAGTAATAGCAATTTATAAATTAAAATTCCCATTTAAATTACAGAGCAAATGCTCAACACCTTAATAAGAGAATGTGGAGGGCAATGAGTCAATCAATCGAACCTAGAAAACAGTTTCTGGGAATTTAAAACTTAAATAATCAATTAGCAAGAAAAAGATATAAAGGCAAATTCTGATGTTTGCTGCTTGATTTATTTCAATCATTATATAATAAGGGTTATTTATTGATTGGTATCTAGTCTCTTTTTTCCTTTATATTTTCACTAGAGTCTTGATTGGTTGAGTGTCACTTCTGGGGCATGGAATTAGTTGGGGCACTACTTACATGGGGATGTGATGAGATTGAGGAATGCAAGGATCAGGTAGGGCATGGAAGAAGAGAGTAGCCAGAGGGAAATTTGAACTGAAGTCTAGGAAAGAAGCAATGGTAATGGCTTGAGAGATAGCACCAACTGTTAAGTCCAAGAGAGTGAGCAGAGGGAAATGAGCTGGAAGCCAAGGGAATCAGTGGTGAGGCAGAGTTCTTGGTGAGTCGGGGCAAGAAATTAAGAGAAGCATATGGGCCAACTGCAGTGTGACTTTAGTTTCTAGCCTTGAAGCAGGCACTCATACAGCCTAAAGAGAAGGGATATCAACACTCCCAGAAACACTTCCCATGGTAAGCTTGGCTATTCCCAGTGGCGTTTTTCTGTCGTATAACATTTCATGATGTCTGTATAAGAAATTCACTCAGCTTTGGGTTTTAGAACCTCACTACCTACCTGTGCAGGTTTTCCTGTCAGGAGTTTGTAAGAGAGATGAGCTCTTGCAAACTTTGACTTAATTATTTTAAGATCTTCCCATCACTGAGCTGTGTCATGCAAATAAGAGATATCAAAAAATGTCTGTTATGAATGTATACATATATGAAGGCATTAATGAATGCACAAATGAATTTATGAGTGAAGAGAAACTATATTCTCTGTTAGAGCTAACTGTATTTAATACTTATCTCAAGCTGAAAATTAAAGAGTCACTGACAAATTTGCCACATATCAATAAGCAAAAATAAATATAGAACTGTTATATATATTAATATTATATAATGGTGGCAAGACTACTGGCTCTGCCACACTGACCATTTTCCACTTTAACTATTGAAAGTTGATTCTAGAAATAAATTGCTCTATCTTTGTATATCTCATCAGAATATTAAGCTTCTTTGTTAACATTTATCAAGAAAACATGACGTTATTCCTAAAAGTAGCTCCATTGTTCCAAATGTTTCTTTTTTCAGATAATCTATGTGTCTCACACTTTATAATTTAATTATAGATCATTTTAAGTATATCAAAATTATAGTAGGAAAGATTTGAGCTAGTTTCTAGAATGTAGTGTCTGAAAGTAGGATTGTTAAAAATAATGTAGATTAAGGGCAGTCTTATAAGAATAGCTCAGGTGACAATTTGGGCTTGTATCACCTCTTTTCTCTTTCTTCCTCTTCTTTTTATTCTTACTCTCTCTTTCTTATTTTAAACTAAATTTATATAGTACTAATAATAGCCTAAATAAAAAATAATTCCACAATTCACCCAAATTAAAAAAAAAAAAAACCACCCTCTTCATTCACTAGTTTTGTTACTACTTTTAGATGGATGGTCAGTAAAAACTGACTTCTTAAATGCTTTTCTAAATGGTTTCATTCTGTCTTGGCCTGTAGGAGAAAGCCATTTTATAATTAATCAATGAAAATCTATATTTGACGGAATCCAGAAAAGAGAGAACTATGAAAAAGTAAAAATAGTAGAATAAAACCAGGGTCTCAAATACATTTCAGTTTGTTTTACCTTGTGTGCATGCATTTAACACATTTTTCTCACAACACACTTCTTGACCCCAAATCTTCCAAACTATCTTGCTAATGTTACTTATTGTTCCTTGAAGCCATCTCATTTTCTGATCTTTGCAAAGAACATTCTGATGATTATGAGATTCACATGTCATGACTATTTATGGCTATTTTTTAATATTGGAGTATTAGTGTGTCATGAAATGGATTTCATTAACATAATGTAAAAGCCAGTTCAATCAACTGCATCAAAACAGAGAGTGAACAATTTGACCTAAAGAAAGTGTATTAAACTGTGTGGGTGTGATTATGTGTGTACATGTTCACATAGTTCTACACTCACTTCATGTCTTACCAGAAACTGTATTTCTCTCCTCTTCCATTCTTGGATCCCAATATTCAATAAAGACATTTCACTTATTGTATTGCAAAGAAAATCATGAGTAGTGCCACAAAAAACAGTTGAAAAGCAAATAAAGATGCTAAAAGCTCTTGATTTCAGGTATGAGTGAATTTTATGTGTGCTATGTTACAAATTGGGATAATATCTTAAAAGACAGTAAGCTCTTTTGGATAGCTTCAGTCTTTACCAGTGCTTTTCAAAGAACCTTCTTTGTACCTTTTTCTTCCTTCACAAAAAACTCCTTTGATCTGAATGAGATTTTTGCCTAAGGCTTAATAAAATTCAATAGCTGTTAAACTTTACTTTTCTGCCTTGTATGCATTCTTTATTAAATTATTGAAGATTTCATTCTGGGTTAAAAGTAATCAACATAGTTAATATATCAATTACTGCCTTGATTCTTAAACATAAAACATAAATGCGAAACAAAGAAATAGAATTTGTGCCATTATTTATTAGTTTTTATTTTCTAAAATTGAGAGTGTTTTGTTGCTGTTGTTATTATTTAAAGGAGTATCTGCATTTCATTTATTTATCAGGTAGTTGTTTAATCCTTACTGCTGGTAAAGCACTCTATTGATATTAGGGGATAAAAAGTTGAATAAGGCATTTTTCCTTGTCTTAATGAGCAAGAAGTGTGAATGGGTGGGAAGATTCACATACAAATAATTCAAAAGTGTGAGAGGGTAGAGGCAAGGACAGAATGAAGGAGAGAAAAGGTACAAAGAGAAAAGAAGAAAAGATGAGCCATGTAGTGTGGACGATGCAGTGGAGGAATGCCTGGCCTCATTGCCATACTGCCTATGAAACTGTTAATCTGCTCTTCCGGATGGAACCAATGATATTATCCTGTGGGAATATGTATAATGCTCATCACTCAGTCAATAATAACTCCCAATTGGTAAGCTGTATGTCCCAGGCATTATCTTATTTCACTATCATCAGCCACTTTAAGAGGTAGGTGATATCAACCCCATTTTGTTGAGGAAAATGCACCCCAAAAGACAGATCAATCTGTGTATAGTCATTCGTGTGTATTCCTCCAGCCAACAACTGGAGGAACATAAATGAATCTGACATCAGTTTGATGCTGGAGCCGATGTCCTATGCACTTTCCCCTCACATCTCAGCAGTGCAAGTCAATAGAGAAGTCTTTTGCCTTTGAGATGGGAAAACAGACTGGTGGGAGTGAATGTTCTTAAATCTCATCTTAACAGCGTGGTTCAGGGTGAGAGGGTTCCTCTGTCTAAGGCAGGTGGATATTACAGCATAACACATAATACAATTTCATGATATATTTCCTTTCATACAATGCATAGCTCATGCTGTTTAAACAAAATACCTTCAGACATGCTTAATTAAATGATACAGTCTTACTTTCTTTGTTCTCACCTAAGTATAACATTTGGAAGCAAGACGACTTTTATATTGGCAGGCTAGATTGACAAACAAACTATTTGAAGTCTTCGAATGTCTCATCATTGGTCAAATGGGAGAAATATTCACTTGAAAGGTAGTTCTGACAATGTAAACAGATAATAGAGGGAGTATAGTCAGCAATACTTAAGGTATTTGTGCCAGTAAAGTAGGTAAGGAACTAATAAGAGGTACTCTATAAAAACTATTATTAGAAATTGGTCTTATTAACACTCATATTTGTGGGGTTCCTTCCAAAATTCACATTTTAACTCTTATTTCTAATGACATTAGTTAAAATTAAAGCACTTTAAATCTAGAAAATTTTCAACATCACATAGAGAAGGCAACTAATTTTCTGGCCCATTTATTACACAAAGCTCCCTAAATCCAGGCCACAGCAGCTCTTGCTCTGTTTACAGTGATTCCACATTAAACACAGATCTAACTTGCAAATTATTATCACCCTTAGACTCCAGATTTCTTTTATTCCCCTGCCTGGAAAGAATTTGTACCACTTTTTCCTCATGTAGTCATTTACATTTTTGAAGGCCATGTTTCTTTTTATGTACAGTTCTAACTTCTTTGGATTATATTTCTGGTGTCCCTGGTGTTCGATACTCCTCCCAAGGTAGGATCATCTTAAAATTTTATGAGTATGTTTTGAGATCTGCATCTTCCCTCAACACATAAATAAAAATGTTGAATTAGAAAGAACCTCACACATATCCCTTATGATAACCTCACTTACTATAATTCAACACAGATTTCACAAAAATTCACTCAATTCATTTTTACAGACATTTATCAGAGCTTTCCTGCTATAGCAGGAGCTGGAGGTGAAGAGGTGGATAAGCGCATATTCCCTGTTTTCAAATATTTCACATGTGAATTACCCATGAGAAACCATTTCTTATCTGAGAGCTATCCTGTAACTTCTTGGTCTGTGCAAAGGTGAGAGAAAATATCTCTCACTCGTTTTGATCCAGCACAGTTTAAAAAGTTAGAGTTACTATTAATTTGTTAAATATGAGTATTATTGGGTAAATGCTATGTGTTTGTATCATTGTGTATTATTCGCAGACTCATTCATAGTTGAAGAAGCAAATAGTTTTGGGATTGAAAGACACTGGAGAGATTACTTGTTGTCATACATCAAAATCCTAGAGAGAGTGTAACTGTTTGAACAGGATCTCAAAATGAGCTAGCAAAACAAGCCGTACTGTTGTATCAGTTTTTCCACTGCTCTGAATTGCCTTGGTAAATTATATCCATGTTATGTATGTCATCTTCTCTTAGAAGGTAAGCTCCTCAAAGACTGGGTTTCTATCAAGCATAGATTTTGTGCTGATGCTACCATGCTTTGAGCTTTACCTTGAATTAACAATGTATTTATTAGTTGATATTTAATATCAAATATCAGACAACAGTTGTGTAGGTTTGTGCTTTGAATGTGTGGCAGAAGGGTGCAGAGAATATAAAATGTCAAAAGAAACAACGGAAATTTTAGATGGTGTTAGATGTATCTGATGATAGGAAGATTAATTTTAAAGTTTTATGGGAGAATTTAAGGAATGATTCATTAGAGGTACACAGAAAATTAAACAAAAGAAAAGATTAGGCTATTATTACTTCTAGAAAAATGTGTAGAAGACTAGAAATATACTCAGCCTCAAATAATATTTGAATAATATTTTTATAACAATATAAACAATTTTGATTTAATTAAAATCTGTGATATAGTTGATAGGAAGAACTGAGGCAAGGTAAATAGCTACAATTTCATCTTTCATAGTGAGAACAAGATAGATGATGTCAAAAACCAAAAAAGCAAGCAGTGACTCCCTAACCATTTAGAAATATGGAAGTAAATATCAGAAATAAACAGCTAAAAGAGTTAAAAAATGGCTGCTTTTGTTGGCAAATCACTGAGGTGAGGAGAAGTTGTGTGAGAGAAGCTGTTTTATTTATTACAAATCTTGGAGAAATATTTGACTTTTAACTTGGTATTACTTTTATAAAAATTATTTAGCCTAGAAAAGAATAAATGGGTATATCTATATGTATATAATTAATAGAAAAATATACACTCGACTAGTCACAAAAGTACCTTTAGTAGAAGAGATAGCTGGGATTCTGCCAACTTATTTTTAGAAACAAGGCCACAAATCAGGAAAATTTGAGCCAATCTGGATGTTATCTATTAGAAGACCAACAGTGTGGGTCTGTTTTCCATAATTACTGCATGAGTAGGCAAAGAGAATTCTAAATAGGACAATGACAATTACTCTGTAGTGAGAACTTCACATCAATATATCACTTTTGTGACTAAAATATAATGAATTTTATTTTTCCCAATCCTTTTATACATCCCAGAATACACATGATTAAAAAGAGAAAAATATGTATACACACGGTCATATAAGTTCCCTAGTTACATCAGTATCTTGATTTATTGATTTGCTACTTGTTTGTTTTCAAAAATAATGTTTGTATACTTTTTTGATGAGATATTTAAAAATATATCAGGACCGTATTCTACTTGTTCATATTATAATCTCCACGACTATGGACAAGTTAGCTTATTTCATTGACCCGTAATTCCTAATATTGGAAAAATAATTGAAAAGCATATCACATGCTCAGTTCAGTGCTTAGGAAACAGTGGGCACTCCACAAAATCGTGATTATTATTTTTTATAATTATCTTCTATATTTCTTCATAGGACAGCACAAAATATCCCAATAACGAAAATGACTCCTTATGGTACTGCTCATTAGATATCTGAGGATTCCCTTTCCCAATGTCCTTACAACTCTTATAAAAGCATTTACAACAATCTAGTAGACACCCTTCTTCAAAAAGTAGCAAAAAACAAACAAACAAAAAAGCAAAGACCTCCACTTTGTGAGGAGATAGATGTTTTCAGTAGCCCATTTCATTTTGTCTCTTCTGCAGTAGCATAAGTATTGTCAGAGTTAAGAGCCAAGCCCTAGTCATACACAGCTGATGGATAAGGCAGCCAGACTGTGGATACAATTGCAGCTGGAGTAGCTCAATGCCATCTGGAGTATGTCCCTGGAGAATCATGCCCTATATGTAACTGAGACCTGCCAACTCATAAGTGCTGGAGAAAATTGGAGGAAGTAAGTTAGAAAGAGAACTAGAGATGCACAGTTTTCGAATAACCGCCAAACACCTACAATTCTTAAAATTCTGCTCACAACAATAACAGCTTTATATGTATGTGTGATATTCATAAAAATAAATCTATTCAATTTGACATGAAGTAAAATTTGTTCATAAATTATGTGTTTCTGCAGTTTTTTTATAAAGTGGTTTTCGCTGATTTCCTAAGGGTTATTCACAATTTATATAGTGTTTCTTAATTTAACATGTCCACTGTGACATGTCCATTATGAACAGGTTGAAAAATCCTGTAGTGTATCTACATATGTATCAGAAGTTAAAGTGTTTTGCCAAAAATAACCAAACAAACCAGCTTTTCCATATCAACTAAACTCTTTCTCAATGAAAGCATACCGTTAGTTTTTGAGTGTTTGTCAAACAAGGCAGTTAATGTTTTTTTCTGGCAGCTATTCTTACAACTTTTATTTCTAGGCTCAGCTGCATTCTGCTGTGTTCTACAATATTTCCAAAAACTCTGTTCATATTCTTACTCATCTAAGAAATTACAAACGCATCTGCAGTTATTTAGTTGTTGTTATCATATATGACAACACTCTGCTTTACAGTGAAGTGTTCTAAGCTACAGTTATTTTCTGCCAGATTCTATTTCTCTTAGCACTTTGTCTATAACGTATGCGGGATTTCCCTCTCTTAGGTGCCATTCACTTTCTGAGTTTAAAGATCCCATATCTTTTACAATGCCAGGTTTTTCCTATTACTAACAAGTATAGTTTGATGTCATACACTAGTATTTAACATCTATTTATTTCCTTGTAAGTAGTTTCAAAGATAGTATATTTGTCTTTTGAAAAAGAACAAACTCAATTCTCTAATGCAGTTACCTCTCCAGCTCAACATATCCTGAGGCTGTTCTGGCAAAAGGCTGTAAAAGATTGGTATTGATATTCTGCAGCAGTCACATTGTCAAGCTTCCAACAGGAGGAAGAGCATTTAGAAAGTCTGGCCATGTGGTAGCTAATTACACTATTATAAACTGAATTTACAACAGGTGACTTGTAGGCTATGAATTGACAAAAAGTACCTAAGCACTTCTTCAATTATTTTCCCATAAATTGAAAAACAAAAGTAGTATTCTTTATGTGGTACATCAATGTAGATATCTTAAACATATTGCAAAACTCCTAAACAGCTTTTGTAATCTCACATACACCTTCTTGTTGCTTGTTTTCATTATTTTCTTAAAATTCATGTTTAGTGGGTTCCTTGTGTTCTTCCATGATTTTTTTTTTTTTTTTTTTTTGAGATGGAGTCCTGCTCTGTCATCCAGGCTGCAGTGCAGTAGCATGATCTCGGCTCACCATAACCTCCACCTCCCTAGTTCAAGAACTTCCCTTGCCTCAGCCTCCCGAGTAGCTGGGACTACAGACGCACGCTACCATGCCCGGCTAGTTTATTGTATGTTAGTAAGGTCAGGGTTTCACTGTATTGCCCAGGCTGGTCTCGAACTCCTGAGCTCAGGCAATCCTCCCACCTCAGCCACCCAAAGTGCTAGGATTACAGGTGTGAGCCACTGCACCCGGCTCTTCTGTGATTTTTAAACTGGAGGCTCATTCCAGTCATTAGAAGACAACTAAGGGAGATGACACACACTAACATAACACTAAAAGACTTTTAGAGCTTTCTTCAATAAAACTCTCTATACTTCTAAGTGTGGAACACATAACTGGTCTTTAGGTCTGACGTTTGTTTTACATATTCTTGTCCTTTAACACTTTTAAGTGTCTAGGGAAACGTGTGCTTTGTATTCAGGCATGATCCATGTGTCATTGAAGGCAATGATCCAACGTGCTATGGACATTTCCTGGGGCGTATTATAAGCTATTGTTTGCCATCTTGGCTAGATAATCCTGCCTCATTTATTGGAGGGCCATTTCAGCTCTACTGTCAACAGCGGAGGAGGATCAGGTCACCTTTGCCTAGAATACTATGTAAAAGCTGTCAAATGTTCAGGATTACAGGCACATTAAATGTTCGTTAAGATTTCAGTCATACCAGTATTACTGAGGAAGGTTTACGGTGAGTTTGTCATAATTCTGCCTTGGATTTCTCCACTTTCATGCTAAAATCTTGTAATAGTATGACCAAAATTTCATTATAAGTAGTTCTTTGTACAAGAGGAACAGATGTTGGCAGGTTTATCTGCTTATTTTTATGAATGTTAGAACAAGCACATTTTAAAATAAAAAAATGAGTTAATATATCTTATCTTTCAAAATTAAATATGCATTCCTTTTATTTTGCGAGTCATACAACTTCAGTATATCAACACAGACTTTTCATATTTGGAGAACCAGCTTATTAAAAACTACAATAAGTATAATAAGGAATTTTTCATTATGGTATCCATTATAAAAAGCACAGCTTCTAAGTAAGACCAGAGCAGTTCATTTTGAAGTGTATTTACTTTTTACGTTATCAACATTTTATTATAGTATTAAGAGATGGTTGCTCTCACTGCACAGTGTAAATGCAGTGGGCATTCATAGACATTGATATTGGCAGCCTCTGAACACTTCAAAATAATAAATAGTATTTTTGAAAGGTATTTCAAAGTTAGCATGTTTCATTGATGACTCATGTTGAGTTATTGCTATCACAAAGTTTCCATATTTATTGGATCAGGTCTAAGACATTCCATATTTATGGGATCAGGTCTAGCTTCAGGTTATTGAGAAGTCTCCATGATGAATTTTGCCTGTGATATCGCAAGAACCCACTGCATCCTTTCTTCCTGGCTTATAGGGCTCCTTTCTTTCATCCTCTCACTTCCTCAGTCCTACAATCATCTACATCCATAGAATTCTTTATATTTAAGGCACCTGAACACTTGCTATGTCACCGGAAGTATCCCAGTTTTAATCCTAATATTTTAGTGGTCACATCCTTCCTGGGAATATGTAAGCATACACATTTGCATTCTTTATTCCAAATTTCAGTTTACATAACAACATAGAAGGAAAAACTGGTCCGGAGTCAAGGTCTAGTTAATTCCTTGCTTTTATCTCAGTACTTTTACTTTAAAATTTATTTTTTTTTTATTGCAATCAGCAACTCTATATTACAAAATCAGTTACAGAGTTGGTGCAATACACTCTGCTCTGGTAGGAACCTTCCTCAAGTGCAAGTGCAACACAATACCTATAAAGGAACTGGGACACATTTTAAATTCCCAGATACACATTTTAAATGCTCAAAAGATCAACCGTAAAAAATCAAACTATCAACAACCAATTTTTCCAAATATAGAAATATTTTAAAATACAACTAATTTCCTTATATATATTTTAACATCTAAATTTTCATTTTAGGGAGAACTGTTTAAGGCATGAAGAATGCATTTCTTCAGATTGGAGCAGAGCCTTGAGAAGATTCTGGCTTGGCTAATGGTGAAGGAGAGAGGAAAAACTAATTCCAGAAGATGTGTCATATCTTAGGCAGCACAAGCCAGGATGAGGGCAATGATTAGAGGATTGAATGCAGGAACAGGTGGGGGGAGCATAGCGTCATCATATAATCTGTCACCCAATTATATTTCCCCCTTTTCCACTCAGTGCCTGTCCTTGAATGTGTATTCTCTAACAAGTTAATTTACTGATTTTATCACAGTAAGTAAGAGAGCAAAGTTGCCTTTTTAAACACATCATTTTAAGTAAAGGATATAAGACTACCTTTTATTATTAATGGAACATCTTGGTGTTATATAAAGAGCACTGGTCTGGAAGTAGAAGAGAGCTTTGTCTTTGTCTTATCTCATCCTTCTCGGTCTGAGACTGACGAAATCCAAGTTCTTTGTTCTTCTATTGCCTTCTATGGAAATAGAAAGGCAGACCAAAGACCTGGAGGTGATAGCTAGCATCTATAATCCGTGCTTCACAGTGTCCTAAAAACAGCATGCTCATTAATTGACTCTAAGTTAAATGCCTTTCTTGAATGGTTTAAAATTCAAATCTGATGTGTTTTCAAAAGTATAACCATTCCATATAATTTTGCTGCAATTTTACCCTAATTTCTTTAACAACATTCAACAAATATATTACTGATGCCTAATCAATTAAGAGGTATCACTCCATCCCAATAAATGGAAGCCTTCACTCAGCATAGAATGTTTGAGTCCATTGTTTCCTCATTGCCTAGATTGGGAAATTTTATACCCCTCTTTTGGAAAATGATAATTTTTTAGAGTGCAAGAAAATCTTCAACTCTCTCCTGAACCCACAGGATATAGATGGAGAAAAAATGCAATGGTAATTTTGGTTGTGAAAATTAATAAACCCGGCATGATGACAGTGCCTCATGAACAATGGAGAGAAGTTAGAAGCTCACATTCCCCTCCAGATTGCTGGAGTCATCTAGTATAGTTATTCTTCATCAGAAGTACTTATGGCTGTAAATTGTTTTTGCTTTTCATACAGTTGTCTTCTGATTCTCCTGGATTGATGTCAGATATGATAATAAAACTAAGCTTGTACTCCCTTAGGCAAGAGGGTTTGGGATTCTTGATGACTTGAGAGATGTGTGGGGTTTTTGAAAATGTCTTCTGTAGTTGTTTTTCCACTGCCAGCCAGCCAAGGCCTTCCCTGGAGCTCTGGGAGAAGTTTGTCCCCTGGACAGACAGTGGTAACCTCACAAGGTCAGCCTTGTGAAATTGGAAGAGAATGGTTTCCCTGGCAGTGCTGATGGTTCACTGTGGCCATAAAAGGGCCAAGATCAGAAGAAATTTCCCACATCTGAGCCCACTTAACTACTCAGCAAGAAAGAAATCAGAGCATTCATCACAGCAAAGAAATGCCTGCTTGATTTTATCATGAGGAGAGCAGCATTAGTAGGTGGATTCTTTCACATCTTAGTGAACCTTTGTATCTTATTTTCTCCCCCAGGCTTCCATTTTTCTTCTCTCAAGTCCACAGTTTCTCTTTCTTTGTTCAAACTATTTTCTGAAACACTCCCATAAATACAATGCAAGAAAATACTTGGATAACTTCCATTTCCTACTCTGACAAAAGTTAAAAGAGTGGAATAAAGCAAATCTCTGTCCAACCCACAAACTCCTTTTCATTTTTTTAATGTAAATATCAGAAGGAGTTAATACGTTAATTTTGATATTCCCTATGTCATATGCAAAAGTAGAAAGTCATGCGAGGTTTGCCATTTGGTTTATCAGCCACTGTCCTGGAAATCTGAGTATCGAGAACCATTGGCAGGGCCCCTTCTCTGTGCTCTCCTCAAGCCAGGTAATACTGCTGCTACCTCTACCGCTATTACTAGCAGCTAGGAATATTCAAGGAATTATATTGCATAGATAATTGTAGCAGCTAGTTCTTACATATTGCTATATATAACAATTCCTTGCATATTCCTTGCATATAAAGGATAGTCGTAGCCAGCAATACAGAGTTAGTATATAAGCTAGCTCTTACATAGTGCTATATATAACAATTCCTTGCATATTCACTACCATTACTAGTAGAGCTAGCTCCCATATAGTGGAATATGCAATAAATTGTTTTAAGTGCTTAACTCATTTAACCCCCACAGCACTCTGAGACAGATACTATATTTAGTCCCACTTCACAGAAGACTGAGGTAGAGAGATTAAATGACTTGCCCAAGCTCACACAGCAAGAAGAGCCAGGATACAACAAAAACAGTGTCTTCACTCTTTAGCACTATGTTCAGATTTCATTTGCATGTCTTCATTTATTTTTCCATCTGAAATCCTTAAAACTAGTAACCTTGACCAAGCATCTGAAAACTACAAAGATTTCAAGGAGTAATTCCCTGATCTCTATCATTTAAAATGAAGACTCATAACATTGCTCACCCCTAGTTGTCTGAAACAGTTCTGGTTTATACCTACTACCTGTAGCTTGTTTTATTCTCAAAAGTGTACTGGCTTACATGTTGGAGAATGAAAAATAATATCATTTTATAATAAAATAATAAATGTTATAGCTACTCTAAATGGAAACAAAAACCATATTTGGAAGAGCAGAGTGAATTGCTGCTTTGATCAATGAATTTATTTTGTCCAGAAATGGGACAACTTTGTACTTCACCAGTACAGACTCTGGATTCTGGTTTGGAGCCAAACACACGTCTCTCATGTGGAATGGGTGTATTCTTAAAAGCATGTTGGAGGTGAGGCGATTGCCATGTTCCCTTTGGGGAACCGGACATTTTATTTGTGCTGGTTTTGATGTAGGGAAGCTTATAAAGGGGTGAAAGTATTTTTGTTCTTGTTGTGTCTTACTGCCTAAGGAAGGATGGGTTGTTGACTGAGGTGAAGGAAGTGCCAGGATAGGTGAAGGAGGTGCCTTAATAGCGTAAAACAGAGAGCTGGCTCCAGAATGAATAGGGCACTGAAGCAGTGCAAGCAGACATAATACTTAAAACGTACAAGGAAGTGGGCAGGAAAGAAACGTCAAACTTCATGTGAATGATTTATATTTACTATAAAGAGCAAGAAGTTTAGGGAAAATTTTGACGAAAATGAAAGAAGTCAGATGAGGAGACTGGAAAACTCACTAGTCAATAGTATTTAGAATATATTAAGGGAGGTAAAGCTTGAAGTTGGAGGGCCAGAAAGGTCAGAAATATAGACATTTTCATAAATTTATGTGTTGTATTTCCACAATTAATTAAACTGTGTTAATAGTCTCTGAATGCAGGGCTAGCACAAAACCCGGTTTAAAAATTAAGTTGCAGAATTTGATGAAAGATAGACATTGATAATACTCTCAAAATGTAATAAGTCATATGGTGAAAGGACTGGAGATCATTGACTATGCTTCCAGGGGAAAGTTTTAGAGGTAATTAAGCTCAGGGTGGAGTAGTAGTACCTCTGGGGTGATAAACTAATGGACTTAAACTATTTTCTCACTTTAGATTTTTCTGTCTCTTCTGATCAAAGTTGTAACTTATAATGGGTAAAAGACTTCTGAGAGCTTAGATAAGTATTTTTAAAAGTTCTTTGCATATTTTAAGTAGCCTTCACCTCCTTTTGCAATCTTTGATCAATACCTTCCACCTCCTAATCTACCCCTGTCCTCACCCATGCAAATCAAACTGACCACTGTTTTAGCCGAGTTTTCCTAAATAGCAGACAGTGAAGAAGATTACATTGCCAGTGCTTTATAGGGAAATGAAATTTCAAGGCAAAGGTGAGGGAAAAGAAAATGAATCACAGAGGGGTGGAAGCAAATGCAAGGTGGTGTGTTATGGTGCTGGCCAGACAATGCTTCAGGAGGTTTCCAGACGGGATGTGTGGAAAAGCCACCACTCAGAGCAGTCCACTACAAGGAATTTATCTAGTGTATTATCCTAGACCTGTCTCCTATTGTTCTGTTTGCCTCATGAACTGTCTACTTCCCTGAGTTTTTTGTTGTATCACTTGGCCCCCTTTGGAAGTGGCATGGGGCTTTGTCTAGTCCAAAATTGGTTGGAAGAGCCAAAGCCTGTAGACCAGGCTTGCAGTAAGCTATCTCAGTCACCAGGATCTGTAAACCCACAGATAGTCTGTGACCTTGATGTCAGCTATGTTGGTCAACTGTCTAAGGTCTAGGAGATAAATGAGGTTGAGAGAATCTGAGGAAGCATTCGTGCTATGTTGGATGCAATCACACACTGGTATCCCCACCTTCCTACTGTAGATTCTGCAACAGTATCCATAGCGTTTTCTTATGTATTTGTTTCTTCTTGCAGATCTATAAGAGTAGGAGAACACTTAAGTTGAGTTTTTGTACTTGTAGGCCTTAGCACATCTTGTACATAAAAATAGTTAATGAATATTTATAGAATAAAAGAATGAAGTTATATATCATCCTTCTCAAAAAATCAAAATTCCAATCCCCTAAATAAGGTATCTAAATTCTTATGACATTCTATTTACCATGTACCCAGACATCAGAAAGTCACACCTAAAACAGTAGCCACTGGGTTTCTATAAACCCTCTGAAAATTTAAGTACATTCTAAAAAATCACACATGGTTCCTGAAAAGTCAAACTAAGCTTTAGGTATATATTTTAAACTATGCATAAGAATGAAAAAAGAGCTTCTCTGACATGCTATGCTAAAAAATTACCTGCTTATTTCATTACAAATTATATTTTAGCATTTAACATTTAGTGGTAATAACTGTTACTTTTTAAAACAGGTTTATTGTTGTCACTAATTTTTACACTGTTCCTTGCAGATGAACATTTTTTCAAAAAATAAATAAACCCAGGTTAAATAGTTTACCCAAAGGTACAAAGGTAGAGATGGGGGAGGTCTCATCAGATGTTTATTAATTAGTATCTTTTCTACAAAATCACATGCTGATTAGCAGATGAAGATGAATTAAACACATTATCATATCTTCTGTTACCTAATACCTCTATAGGAATCCATAAAACTCTGTGTTAAAACAATAATAGAAAATAATAAATTTATAAAATGATAGTGATAGGCTGGAGAAAACTGTCTAAAGGGATTGGTTTAAAGACAACTATCACAGAGAAATAAACGAAGAATAAGGTAAGGTAAATATTGCTTACCTTTTTATTTGCTTAAATATTGCTTCAAGTGTGGCTTGTGTTACAGCATATAAAGTAGCTTAAAATATAAGCCCCAATGTTATCTTTGTAGTTTTTCTACATAAATACAGATCTTAAAATTAACCTTTATGTTTTTGAGAAAACAATAGTCCATGGTCAAAATAATTGGTTCAATGAGCTGGACACCTGTAGTAGGTTTTGGAAGAGAATACTTGCTTGTGGGTCTGAAACGATACCTGCTATTTAGAGATAATTCACTTTAGAAATTTACATGTCCAAATCATGGAGAAAATTAATATTAAAATAGAGAAAAAATAAAACAAAGACAAATGTTTTAAACACTACTGGAAAATACATTCAGAAGCAGATGCTGCTTACAAGCAGATATTTTATATAGAACAGTGTTTTAAGGACAGAGATGATAGGTTTTCAAGGATTCAGTTGTCACTGGATATAGGCATTTGCCTTTTGTATGTATTTAAGAATTTGCATTCTTGTTCTGTTCTGAGCAGAAGATCTTTTTCTAGCACAATGATAAAGCATGTGGTGTGTTGTGGTCCAGAAATGTGTGCAGTGAGGTCATTATCAACCCCAGACTAGTTTCTGTCTTTAATGCACATTAATTCACATGTCATCAGACATGAAAACTAAAGTGTTTAGAACCTATGTTCTTTTGCTATTTGTCTTTCTGGTATCATCAAAAGGAAAAAAAAAAAAAAGCATCACCTTAGAGTATATGAATGACCAGGAAATAAACATAAGAATAATAAAAATTCAAATCACATCCAAATTAAACTAAAGAAAATTAATCATAGAAGTTTCAAATAGAACATCCACTTGCAAGTAAACAAATTCCAAATTTGGGCAAAGTTTTTTGGAGTTTTAGACTATTAGCATGTAGTCACAGTGACACTTTGTGTTCGTTGTTAGGGAATGCACTCTAGGAAAGTGCTAGATGAATGGATACCATGATGCATTGTGCTGGCAGCATTGCTACAGAATTCATCCTTGGGAGATCCAAGAGAGAAAACAAGAAACAGAGTGAATCAAACAGAAATGTGTAAACCCAGAGAAGCGGACATGTAAATATGGAGTGTTATTAACACATAGATAATGTCCCTCTGAATTCACCAGTTCTTTGTATTGCATTGTCTAACATAGCATACTCTCTCTCCTTTTCAAGTAACTGACCTAACCTCTAGATCTAAAATATTTGTTCTACATCATTCATTTAGAGATGTTATTGTAAGCTATTTTAATTGTTACTTCACATCTCAGTGGATAACTGGGCTTATAATTCTCTGAAATAAAATCAGACAGAAACTTATTTAGATTTAAAAGTTGAATTTTTTCTACTTTTATCTGATGAAATAAATGGCAATGCATTTCAATAACAAATAGCGAAAGAGAGAACAGCGTGAATCCGAGTATCCAAATATATAATTTTACAACATCGGGTTAAAGAAGGATATTGATATTCTTTTATGTAAAAAGTATATTTTATTCTAATACTGCAGCTGTCTTTATAAAGGTTATATAATACAGATTTAGAGAAAAAATTTTAAATAAAAACGTAATAGTTGGACTTATTAGAATACTTTTATTCTAATAAAGTAGCTTAAAAAGAAATTTTAAACCCCCTGACAATTAAACAAATTATGGAATTGGATTGTAATGCAAAACACTAATTAGTATATTAAACATTAAATCCGTAACTAGTCTGTTGAGAAAGGAGCACATAAGTGTCCTAAGTTGGAAGGCCAAAGGCTAAAGGACATCTGGGGTATCAGAAGCATCATGCACAGGTGCCTGATCCATCTTGTTCAACCTCATTTCTATATATAATTCCTCATATATATATGAGGAATATAAATAAATATATATATTTATTATAGATATGGTATTATCAGTTTTCTAAATACAATTTAGGAATACTTGAAACATAAGAACTATCTAGATAGCTAAGTAGGGATATTTGAGAACTCTTGATAGAAATTTTGAATATGTCTGATAATATATGGGTATACACTTATACATACAAATATGTATAGACACATACACACAAACATACATGTATATGTTTAAATACAATTTATGTATATGAAATTTTAGACTAATTTGTATCTACATAGATTAAGTCAATTGCAGACTTAATCAGGAATGGCATATTAAAAGTAAAAGAACAGAACTTTGGACAGTTGAAAATATGTAGATCAGAAATTTTGTATTCATTCAGATGATTTATTGCCTACTTTCTCCTTTTGTTTACATTTGTAGATAAACTTTAAAAAAAATACTAGCCAGGCATAGTGGCTCACACCTGTAATCCCAGCACTTGGGAGGCTGAGGCCTTCGAGACCAGCCTCGTCAACATGGTGAAATCCCGTCTGTACCAAAAATACAAAAATCAGCTGGGTGTGGTGGCACATGCCTGTAATCCCAGCTACTTGGGAGGCTGAGGCAAGGGAATCGCTTGAATCTGAAAGGCAGAGGTTGCAGAGAGCTGAGATCATGCCATGGCACTCCAGCCTGGGCAACAGAGTGAGACTTTGTCTCAAACAAACAAAAAGAAAAAAAAGTAAGGAAAGCCCAACTTGCCCCAAATACAGTAACTAATAAGGGGCAGAGCAAACATTCGTACCCAAAACCAGGGGGCCGAATCTTACAGGACCCTACTGGTGTGCATCTTAATTTACTTAATAGATTTGAATCTAAGAAGCTGTGTACAATAAATGTTTTATAAACTCTGTCCTTGCCAGTGAATTCCCTTGAATTTGAAACAATTCTTGTGTAGTCCCTTAATTTACATAGTTTCTAACCTTAAATATTCATGGATTCACTGTGATTTGCTAGGAAAGGGATGTTTGTTATTATTCGAATGCTTTCCTTTATATCAAGTAACCAATAAGTGTAAAATTATAAAACAATATTGCAGTTAAAAAACATTGTCACTAAAACTATAGTTATAGCTTCATAAAGTCAGCAACTCTGGACCTCCTAGCAAGAAGTGAAATATTTAGGACGCTCTATCATTGGTAGAAACTGTGTCATTTTGAGGGTGAAAGGAGTTTGATCAGCAATTACATCAGGGCAACTGGAGTAAATAGGGATTGTCTAAGGAAAACTGATCACTCTACTAGTGAGAGCAGCTTCAGTGATAAGTTTCATTCTGCACATTATTGGTACTATCCATTTATATTTACATATATGTTTTCAAAATTCATAATTGTCGATGTATCAAAATTGCTATAGAGTGGTTCCTCAGTATCCACAGGGAATTGGTTCCAGAATCCCTGGTGGATACCAAAATCGGAGGATGGTCAAGTCCCTTACATAAAATGGCATAGAATTTGCATATAACCTATGCATATCCTCTCATATACTTTAAATCATCTCTAGATTACTTATAATACCAAATACAAAGTAAATGTGATGGAAATAGTTATTATACTGTATTTTTATATGGATCTTTTTGTTTTATTATTATTTAATACTTTGATTCATGGCTGGTTGAATATGATACAGAACCCACAAATATGGGAGACTAATTTTGTAAGCAAAACCAAATGATCAAGCAGATAATGAAAAATCCAAGATACTCCTAATCTTATAAGACAAGAAAGAGATGCAAAAAGAAAATGATAAATTTGTTTTAAAGTATTACTGTGAAGGAAGAAAGCTCTAAATACAAGCCAAATAAAAATAAACACTACTGTGATTGCTGCTATCACTACCCCAATCCCCAGTCACCTATACTAGTGAATACTATCGTGTGCTAGGAACTGTTGTGTGTTTCACAGACATTATCTCATATAGCTATTAGAATAATTATATAAGGAAAATATATTATCCATAATTTACATAAGAGAAAACTGATGCTCAGAGAAATTAATATTTTTTCCAATATCAGCTTGGAAATGGCACAAGTGAGATTGAGTAATTTTTCTTTTCTCTAGAGCCTATACTTTTTACTAAAACGTCTAGAGAAAAAAATCTTGGGATTGTAAGTGATAGTTGATTCATGTGATCAAATGTATTACTGTTAGTGTGATTAAATGTGATATTTGATCTGTGATTAAAAGTAGACAATGTGCTTTAGTAATTAGGTCATTAGGTGGGAAATCAGAATATAGAAGTCCAGTTCTGGTTTTTCTTTCACTACTACTTATATGGTGCTAAGCAAGTTCCTGGCTCTCTCTGGGCTCCCTTTTCTTATCTACAAAATTAGTTACTTCACTCCTACCCATTTATTGAGTCCATTTTTAAATGCGAGGCTCCATTTCTGGTATTTTGTGGAACTCAGAAATAAATTAGATACAACTCCAAGTCTATATTAAAATTGCATTTGAAAGAGCTGTTAGTTCTTCATAATTATTTGAGTAGTTTTGATGGATAAAATAAACTTTAAAAA
The DNA here is from genome assembly GCF_003255815.1 of Theropithecus gelada. Classification (NCBI taxonomy): domain Eukaryota; kingdom Metazoa; phylum Chordata; class Mammalia; order Primates; family Cercopithecidae; genus Theropithecus; species Theropithecus gelada. The sequence continues at coordinate 17,509,301 of NC_037685.1, read as the reverse complement.
AATCCAAGAACTCTGGAAATCAAGTCCTGACCTGAAGTATACTAGTATTTCTTGAGTGCTTAAAATCTGTCATATATTACCTAATTAAATAAACATAAATGTCCTATGAAATAGATACCATTAACTTTACCTTATAGATGAGGAAACAGACTCAGAAATGAAATTACTTTCTCAAGGTAGCATAGCTAAGAAGTAAATCAGAAATCAAATACAGATCTGTCTCAATCACAGATCCATGTTTTCCATTCATTCACTTACTGAGGGATAACGTGTGCCAGGCAGTGTGTTAAATGCTTAGAAAAGAGATCAGATCTCTGCCCAGATGGAACTTACAGTCTACTGGGGAAATCATACATTAAACCAATTCATGTAATAAATAGAACCATATACATTATTACATTTGTGAAGGAAAATTACAGTACACTATGAGAATAAATAAGTGGGAGGACAATTCAACATTGGGTGGTCAAGAAATGTCCCTTTAAGGAAATGAGATCTTTTCTTTTTTCTTTCTTTTGTTTTTTTTTTTTTTTTTTTTTTAGAAAATGAAACTTAATACATAAAGGATTTGTCTTGGCCAAAATGGAGGAAGGAGCATTCCAGGCAGAAGAAGTAGTGCAAAAGCCCTGAGGCAATGGCTGGAAGACACTGTTCCAGGGGAAGCATAGCTAAAGGCGAAGTTGGTGAGCTACATAGGACACAGAGATTCAAATTTTATTTTAGATTCAATAGGACCCCTTAAGATTTTATGCAAGGGAGTGGTATGATCAAAGGTTAAATCTTGTTTTGACATTTCACTGGTAAACTAATGTTACACACACACACACACACACACACACACAGAATGCGGCAAACTGAACTCAGTAAATTGAAGCAATGTTGAAGAAAAAATGCAGAATACCATCAAAGTAACGCCCAGTTTAAAGCTCTCTAAGAAAGAACGGAGCCATGTTGACTTTCAAGAGAAAATAGGCCAGTCGCTGTGGCTCATGCCTGTAATCCCAGCACTTTGGGAGGCCGAGACGAATGGATCACCTGAGGTCAGGAGTTCCAGACCACCCTAGCCAACATGGTAAAACCCTGTCTCTAATAAAAATACAAAAATTAGCTTGGCGTGGTGTCTCAGCCTCCCGAGTAGCTGGCAAGTGTGTCGTCACACAAAATGGAAAGTTAATCACTTGAACCCGGAGGGGGATGTTGCAGTGGGCTGAGATCACGCCACTGCACTCCAACCTGGTGACAGAGCGAGACTCCATCTCAAAAACAAAAACAAAAAAAGAGAGAAAGAGAAAGTAACCACAGCTAAACCAGTAGTCAATTCTAATTGCAGGGATGGGGCAAGATGGGAAGTATGGATCAGAAGGTGGGTAGAATTAATCAAGAAACATTTCAAAGAGGTAAGATCCACTTAAATGCAAATGCCTCATGAAATCCCAGTGAAAGGGCATTTCTCTGGTAGTATTAATCAGAGTAATTGGATAATCTAAACTCAATTTGAAAAAAAAAAAAAAAAAGGCCATTTTAGAAATTCAGGCATGAGATGATGACGACTGGACCTGTGACTGAGATCCTAAATGACAGATGATTGGTTGGACCACTGGTGACTCTGGCAGGCTCTTACCATAGATGATCTTTTAATGCATGTTTTCATTGTACCTTGCTCAGAGAAAGCAGATATTTCTTTGGCCAAATAGACACTAGGTGGATGTTGCTTTCCTTCATAAATGAGATAAATTCATTCTGAACCACAAGAAAGAGTTTAAACTCTGGGATAATCTAGACTTCAGTGCCGGCATCATTTCAGCCTTATGGCAGTCCATTAGCTCAAGCAAACCCTGTACAATATTGTCAATTCAATAACATCAGGTCAATGGTAAGGTGTAGGAGATGCAATTATGTGTACATTAGCATATACTCTCCTACCTGTGCAATAGCAGGGAACCTAATTGACATGTGAAAGTGCTTTGGATATGATGGGTGTGTGGGGGAGGAATGGAGAGGAAGGAAGAGGTCATAATTCAAAATAGTGAATTTACTGGTTGATATTTCCTGCTCTCTACACCTTTAGAGCCAGACATTGCAATCCTCACCTGTGTGATGAATTGTTGTTTTCCACATGTGGGATTTAGTTTTCTCCTTCTTGTCCTATCATCTTTGCAAATCTGCTTGCCTCATAGCAGGGTTCTGAGGGTTAATCATTTATTTAGTGTGTAGAAAAGTACTTTGGGCATCTCAGAAGAAATATCTTATATAAGGAATAAATAATACAATAACAAGCTGGTGAGTTTTAGTTTGTGTGCACTTCTCATCTCAAGTCCCGCCTGGACCCTAGCAGTTCTTCATCTGTGGGTGGGCAGGGTGAATTAATGAAGTAAAACACACATATTATACCTGGATCACAAAATAAGTCCAGTGGATAACAGGAGAAGGGCTCCTAAGAGTTGATCTGAAGAGGGAAAGAGACACAGAACAGCAAAATAATCTAAAGAGTGGATGCTTAACCTTTTTGTTATTCAAGAAGACCTTTCTAAGACTTCATGGGGTTATATGGGATATTGTGGGATCAATTTCTTGTTTATACACTCTGCCCCACCCCACCCCTGGTTTACTTTTGAATATGCACTGGTGACCTGCTGGGTGTCTTTTAAGAGATAAAATGTAAGCTCTTTTCTCCTGCAATGTATTTAAAATAAACATTAATATGTAATCACCAAATACAGATTCATAAACAAAAAATTCTAAGTCTGCATAGACCAATACAAAACTAATAGAAACTAAAACTTCTCTTCTTCATCACACAGTTGTGAATATTGCTCCCCTCAGTCTTCATCCATGAGCAGAGAACCCTGCTACATGAGTGTATAGTCACATAAAATGGAGAAACCCCTCACAGGGACGAATCAGCTATGAACTAAGTTCAGCTAGGGACTCTGGAAACTTCCGCTCCACTAACAGCCCTGTTTTCTGATATTATTCAGATTCCTCAGAGGCAAAGCCTGTGATCAGTTAGATCAGTTTATATGGTGGTGAAACTGGTGCACATCCAGGGTCACTTATAATCACTTTCCTTGTGCGGGTGCCTCTACCGAGCCGCAAGTAGTCAGAGAAGCTCATCCACAATCTTGAAGGAATTAGTTCAGTCAGTTAGCTTGCTTCCTTCTTAACTTGACTTGAGTTTACCCTCAACTGACAATTAGGATTTTGATAGAAGAAAGAGGAGGAGAAGGAAGAAAGGTAATTTTTGAAACAGGACGGTTTGAGAAAGTGAATCGAAAGTTTAGCTCTCTTGAGTCACTTTTCATGTAATTAGATGCTCACCTAATTATAACAAAGAATTAGAGTCTGATCCAAGGGCAACACAAAGTAATTAGGCATTTGCCAGACAGAAGAGAAGTTATACTTCTAAGTGCTAGAGAAGGAAGTGTGAAGTCTTCAATGGCAATGTTGGCAGGGTTTGAAATTGTCTCTGGGATCTTTTTTTTTTTTTTTTTTTTTCTGAATCCCAGGTCAAATTAATGAATGAATTATAGACTTCAGGTTGCACTAACTTTGAGGGCAATTCTAGTAGTATTGATCAGCAGTTTGCTTTCATTTTCTGTTCACTGTTTGAGCTACTTAGAGAAGATGAGTACACTTCTAATGACTCACTGGTATTTGTTTGCCATTTTAGAATTGTCACAGTGCTTTCATGCTGAACCTTCTCAATAACCTGGAAACCAGATGGAAGGACTTCACTCAATTCCCCTCAGTAGTAAGTGCTGCTCCACTTCTTCTGGAATGAACTTTTCCTAAAGTTTTATTTAACTCCTGCCACACATCCTGCCACTGTCCCTCTAGCATCCTGCTCTGCAGAAAGAGTGGAGCCTATGGGGTAGCAGGAAGGGAGGAATGACCCAGCTTCTGAACTCCAGGAAATTCAGCCTTCTGTGCTCAGAGAAGCAAACCAGTGTCAGCATATTCAGCTGGTTGGTAACCAGGCAGGCTGCTCAGGGGAAGGCCCAAGGTGAATTGAGTGGCAGCACAAAGAGCAGCTCTGCAGGAGGGTTTCTAATGCCACTGGAGGTTGGGTACGGATGCTCCTTGGAGGACAACCAGCTTGGGCAACACCTTGTAGATGCAGCAGAGTGCAGCCCTGTTGGAGGGCAAAGCCCAGTATATATTTTTATGGACAGGTCCATGGAATGATTTGGAGGCAGAGATGGGAATGAGAGGAAGTGAATCGTGGTTCATTGTACACCTGGGAGGGGGATATCGCATTTTCCTAGGACACCGGGAGGAGAGGAGCATGTCTCCAGGCGGTGTTGCCCACAAAAGCTTGACTGTCTTTGGCTCACTCTGTTCCGCAGGGAGGAGACTGCTCACCCTCTTGAAGGTTTAAGGTGATGTAGATGCCTGACAATATCCCTTGATTTCTGTTGTCCATTTTTTATGACAGCAGCATTTTCCCCATGCCTTTGAGGCTGGGATGTGTTCTGCAAGAGGCATTGTCCAGGCTTAGAACTCTAGCTGCTCCTCCTTCCCTCACCTCCCACTTTTCTACAGCCTACTCTTCTTCACATTTGCCAGCTACGCACAAAATCATTGGATCTGATTCTCTCTAGTGATAGAAAATTATTAATTCTGTTCTCCTCTTTCAGGCAGAAAAGAAGGCAGCTCTCCATTCAATGAAGTAAATGTGTATTTGGGGCGGGGGGTGGGTGATGTAACATTTATCAGTTGGAAAAATCAATAATCCAAATATTAGCAGACCTCATATCCTCTTAATAGCCTCATGTTCAATACTTCTTACTCCAGAAACACTTTCACCTCCTTTGGTTGGAAATCTCCATGGGTAAGGAATATAGATCCCATGCCTGAGGCAAAGACTACATGATTCTATATTCTAAATAGTTTGTGGTGGTACAAAATAAACTGTTTAATTCCCCATATTGAAAAATATTTGTTTTTAATAGTGCTAGTAACCTTTTACCATCAAACATAGTTGCTTATTTATTCATTTAATCATTTAAAGCAATGTATTGGTGGAGAAGCAATTCTAATATTTTAGTACAATGTAATATTCAGTCATGTGAATTCCAATAACATATTAGAAATAGAGTCTCCAGGAAAATCAGACCAAAACTTCACTGAGGTATAAAAGAAATAACTTGTGTTTTGTTTTTCTTGAGACAGTCTCACTCTGTCGCCAGGCTAGAGTGCAGACAGATCTTAGCTCACTGCAATCTCTGCCTTCCAGATTCAAGCGATTCCCTTGCCTCAGCCTCCCAAGTAGCTAGAACTACAGGTGCATGCCATCACACCTGGCTAATTTTTGTATTTTTAGTAGAGACGGGGTTTCACCATGTTGGCCAGGAAGGTCTCGATTTCTTAACCTCGTGATCCAGCTGCCTCAGCCTCCCAAAGTGCTAGGATTACAGATGTGAGCCACCACACCCAGCCAGGACTTGTTTCTTTGTTCTCAGCACATTTCCAGTGAATCCCAGCCCAAATGAAGAAAGAGTTAGGTAAATTGTGTTGCACAAACTTTAAGGGGAGTTCCAACAATATCAAACACCAATTTCCTTTCATTTTCTCTTCATAGTTTGAGTCACTTGTTGAGAAGGAGTACACTTCTAATGAATCCCTGGTATTTGCATGCCGTGTTAAGAGTTGTCGAAGTGCTTTTGTAAATCTAATTGTTTGTGTCCTCAGAAAAACTCTCTTAGGTAGTCAGAACATCTAGGTAAAGGCATTATAAGCATTCCCATTTTACAGGTGAGGAAATTGAAATCCAGAGATGAAAGGATATGCAGATTAAACAAAAGATAGATGTTACCTTTTCCAAATTATTTTAAGCATAATTAGGTGCCTGTTTTTCTTCTTCTACTTTGTGTCAATAATAGGCATAAGTTGAAACAAAACTTATTTTTGTCGTTATTGAAAGAAAAAAGTATTAACATGCCTGACCTATTCGGATGCTGGCTTTGACTGGCTTCTAGCTCTGGTCCTGACTGGTCTCTGTTCTCTCTAAGTAACATGATTCTAATCAATTTGGACTTCACTTGCTGTCGCGCAGTCCCCAGTGAGGCGTCAACATTCTGGCCACAAATTTGAAAATCAGTTTAGAAAACAATGATAAAAGTAGATATTTCTACCAGAACTAATAGGTATTCCCGGGCAGTTCCTTCCATATTTTTGCACAGTCTACACTGTTCATAAATAATGTCAGAAGTGGGCCTTCGCTCCTTTAGCAAGGTGGTCATTTAATGTAAGTAAATCCACATTAAATATTGAAGATGAGAAAAAAGCAGCCTCTTCAAAGAGGTCACATTTAAGTGAAGAAAAAAAAAAGAAAAGAAAAACAATGTGTGGGGAGAGGACCAGCCTGGTGCTGGATGGCACAGAGTTAATGGCTCGGAGAGAGCGTATCCATGTTTTTTAAAGATGTTTTATTACTTACAAAAGGAAGTAGTCTTGAGAGACTGGATACATAAACTGGCTCCAGCCAGCTGCGGCTGTCGGACTAGGAAGGATCCTGTTCAATTAGTGTTGTAAAATAAAATACTTTGTAAAGGAAATAAACACGATGCGAGCTAAGATTCATGCTTTCAAATATACACAAGGTTTGAATTTTTAATTAGGGCTGCTAATTACAGTCATCAGAAAGCAGAACAGAATAGATTTTACCTTACATTTAGCAGACAAGCCTTCAACCCCAGTGTATTTTTCAATTTCATTAATATTTTATGAAAATGGCCCTTGCAGCTTCAGCCTATTCCAGTCTCCTACAAAACTGCCCCATATTATGGATGCCAATGCCTTTAAGCCATGTACATTAGTGTGATGACAAAATGCAAAACAGCATCTTGTCAACCATTGCATCAATTGATTCTATTAGATAGTGTAAAAACAGTTGGGTGTGAGTTATAATCTTAGTGACACTAATGATGAAGCAGGACACTGGCTGAGAGCAGCCATTAGCTATAAGCCAGAAATTAATGATTCTAATATTTTTGAACAAATTAACCTTAATGAACTGGTCTTGCAAATACTGTATTATCTAAAGATAAGTCAGTTAGTGGAACAACACTGTACATGTACATGTACATGTGGTGAATATATATAAATATGGGCATTAAGCAAACACCAAATCTATGTGTAGGGGCTTTATGTGTTTATCCCCCTCTCATGCCTGTTTGTACCTCATAAACAATATGGATACAATTAGTCACTTCCTTGATTGTAATGTAATTGGTAGTAATTTGGTATTTCATAAAATTGCCTATAACATAGTAGGAGCATAAATAAAACATTCCCCCAAAATTAGAGGGTAACTGACTGTAAGAAAATATAATTTTTATATTTAATATACAGAAGATTCTCCTAAATGCAAAGTGATTTTTTTTTTGTAAAATAATTACTTCCATTATTATGAAGAATATCACCTCTTCCCTATCTTGTTCATCTATTTTGTTAGGTTTGGCATTTTGTAAGTAGGGTTTTCATAAAATAAGCCATGCCTGCAGTAGTCCCTGGGATGAAGCAGACTTTCACCCTCTGTAAATACCTTGGAAAAGTTCATACAGTGATGCCAAACCGTGCATTGATAGAATAGCTTTGAAAGTGAAAGAAAATAAAGTCACAAGCACTTTTTGTTCACAGTTTCTGCACAAGAGCAAAAAGCTCTACAACAGCTTTTACCCATTATTTCATTCCCTATAGTTGTTAATGTGGCAGTCAATGGAACTCTGTTAGTTGTAATATATTTGACAGACATCTCAAATGGAATATGCTACCCTAAAACAGTTCACTGCCAAATTCAACTGAAGTTGAATGTTAATGATATTTCACAGTGGTTTGGTTTGTTGATTTCCTGTGTGTTTCCTCGACACAATGCTACTTGAATTTTTCTCTCTTCATCTCAAATTCTGCACTCATGTGGCCACACTTTTCATTACAGAGGACCTCCACATTTTAAAAAAGTGCTTTAGTATCCACTGAAACCTGTGGTCCCAAATCCTAGAAACGTATTCACAAATACTGTACGAAACCCAAATGGCTAATTTAAAGAAGAGGAAACAAAAGTAAGGCCCTTGCCAAGAACAGTTTGTTGGCTTAACTTTGACTTGCTTTCCTGGGAAGGAAGAAAACAGAATTTTCAATGTGAACTGTCAGCCCTAGTTATGACAGAAGCTCACTAGTGAGAGATCCAGAGTCAGTCTCTCCTCCATTGGCAGAGAGAAGCAAAGAAACCTTCCAAACAGAATTCTTTCAAGCTTCCTCTACAACTCCACTTAAATAATTTACTTTTTATTTTTTTCTCAGACTATTCTTTTTAAAGTTGTCTGACATGTGCGTTGACAAGCATGCTTTACTGCACAAGATGACTTGTGTATTTGGAAATAAAAAAAAAAATCACAAAATTCCTCCGACTCTGAGATTATGAGAACTACTCTATTTACTCTGGGGAAATACAGTTAGCCTGTACTCTGTTTCAAGCCAAGAGGACAAAATATAAATTAATATAAGTAAAATAGCTGCTTCTGAGGAATTTTGTTTACTAATTTAAGAACCAAACAAGCAGCTGTGTATCTAATTCAGAAAACTCTAACTGGTCATAGAACTGTTTGATTTAGGCAGAAAGGCATTTAATCTGTTTGTTAGAACATAATACATTAGTCAGTGAAAACTTAACTTTAAAATACACCATTTTGAAGTTCTGACAGTTACTGAGAAGTATAGTAGTTGAATAAAATGATCTGGAAATAATGTCTTAAGTATAGCTACTGATTTTCTAGATCCTTGGCGTCATACTTCAATATTTATGATGATGCGTAGTGACTAAAATAGAAGGTGGAAAGACAACAGGGCTATTTAGGTCTTTTTTAGGCTTTTAGATTATAAATGGAACGATTGACCTATGCTGGCTAAGTACCTTTACACTGACAAAATATAAAAGACTCTTCCCTACTTATCATACTGTACAGGGATTAAAATCAACTTTTTTACATAGAGAAATATTTTATGAATTTATTTTTAAAAGGTTGTATTTTCTAAGTCATAATAAAATATTCTTCAAATAAAAATTTTTTTCTCCTCCTCTACCTCTAAAATGTTTTTATATAGTAGTGCCTTTTAAAATGGCTAATAGAATTTTATCTAATATACAATTTTGTATTTTATAGAGTAAATTTTATAAGATATGTTATTAAAGATGTTTTTAAATTTCTCCTTCATATCCTCTTCCTCATTTATAAATCTTTCAATTGTTACTAAGCAGAAAAAATCTGACATAGAGGATGTTGCTTGACCACAGGTATTTGACATTAACCACTTCCAAATCTACGAGTTGTTCACTATTAGATGAGAACATAGTACTTTATTACCAGACCTACAGTTATATTCAGACCAAAGCAACAGGTTGTATAATTGCCCTAGAATAAATTGCTCTGAAATATACTTTCAAATTTCCATGACGGATCTACCTAGAATTACACTGAGATTATAGTAAATACTGAGGATAGGCCAGTCCAACTTTTCCTAGTGGCCTACAAGGCATTTATTTCTAACTACAAATTTTTAAAATTTGCAATTAATGAATATTTTGGAATTTAAGGGAAAATAGTCGTTAGAAAAAAATTTGATTTGCTAATTAGCCAAATAGAAGATATTGTAAAATTCACTTGATTAGGAATTTGACATGCTGGTCTGCAGCATCCCATCTACCCAAAAAACATATGCTATATATATAGATACACACACACACACACAGTATATTTATGTATATATATACATAAACTTTGGTAGTTTATAATCTCCATCCATGTAGTAAGCTCAAAGTGATTACTTTTTATATCTGTTTAATATTTATTAATTCATTCATTTACTCATTCATTTATTTTTATTTTGTTCTTATAGCATGTGTGAATTTATCATCTGCAGCTGTGCTGTACTATGGCCACATGTGTTTCTCAAGCACTTGAATTGGACTAGTCTGAATTGAAGTATGCTGTAACTGAAAAATAAACACCAGATTTCTCATTAATATAAAATTTCAATTGATTATGTGTTGAAATGATAATTTTTTGTCTATTGTGTTAAGTCAATCATATTATTAAATTTAACTTCACTGGTTTATTTTTTACATGTGAGTATTAGACAATTTAAAGTTACATATGTGACTCATTATTTTCTGTTGGACAGTGCTAATCTACAAGGTAGTCAATACAATGATAAGCTCTGAGGATTCTAAGATGAAAACAACAGTGACTTGGCCTTCAAGAAGCTTAGTTTAATGCTAACATGGAAAGTGTGGAGTAGAAATTCTAACTATGTTATTTTCTAGTGGCTTGATATCCAAAGCTAAATGCCTTTTCATATTGCTCTTTCTTTTGAGTCAGTATTCATAATATATAGAAGTCATTTAGCACTTGCAATGTTCTGAAGAACTCCGTGTTTTTGTCAGATTACCCTTGTACTGGGTTGAAACAATTTGGATGCTAAGTGGCATTGGCCTATTATGCTAACGTTTTACTTCAGGAAGACTTCAGGCACTACTCAAGACCTCAGCCTCATGGAGAGGCAGAACCCACTGCCAAATCTCCAAAGCAGGCACCGGAGCAGGTTTCCCAGAGACAGTTGTTCTGGTGGTTGGCATTCCACATCCCTAGTTAGCTTAGGGCTGATGACAGGACCACTCAGGGACAGGGGCACACTCAGTTGTCTTCTCTGGGAGTAGAGTTTTTCTCTGTAGCTGTGAGTTTGGCCTCATGAACTTGATACTCCCACCACTATTGATCTGGCCCAAGTGACAAATAGTGAAATATGCTATCCTTGGAAAAGAGACGTTATATGGGGAGATTTTGCTCCGTGAAAGCCAGCCTACCTCACTCATATGATATCTGTGGCAGTGCTGGACCACATTAATTATTTTCCAGAACCATGGACAGTAGTTTAGCTTCCCAACAAACACTTTTATTTCTGCCACAGCCAGATGCTCTCCTCGTCTCCACAACAAAATGTTTTAATGATCATAAGCAGTTATATTTTTTCACATTTTCCTCAGAGTGGCTTTTATTAAAGTCAGTTCATTTATGCTTGCACATACACAAAGCTTAATTTCAAGGAGGAGTAAAAGGAATTTTTGACATCCCAGCAACGGCATTTGCTTTATGACAGTTCTAAACTGTTTTGCCTGTGGGGAAAAGAGGTGGAGTTAGTGACTTGGCAGTCATTAAGGCAAATGCAGCCTTGTTAGGATAGACAAATCCACTTGCCCGAGTTTTACTCTCTGGTCTAGGCTCCCCGGCTTACCACCTGATTGGATAGTGGTGGGGATTGAATGACAAGAATGACAAAGGCCACAGGGCCATCACTTTGTGGCTGGAATTGATGGCTCTGTAAGTACAGTTTTTCCCCTTCAATACATTTAAACACCAAATGGTTAACCTAAAGTACCTCAGATTTGCTTCTATTCTTATTTACACACCTTTTACAACTGAATTAAAGCCCTGAAAGACAAGAGTACTGACTGCAAACATTTTTATTCATTTCTGTAAACTTTGTTTTTAATTTCCCACATTACACTGACCTGTATTTCTGTAAACTTTTGATTAAGAATGTTCATATGATATTTTACTAAAATGTATAATTGGGTCTCTGACTCCACAGTAGATAGCCAATTCTCTCACATTGTATAACATTTCATCAATTTAATATGCTTTTCACAAACATTATTAAGAAAAATTGTTATAATATTAACTAGAAAAATAATATTAAGCCCTTCCCTAGTTAAATTTATGCAATAATAGATTACTCTGGATCATTTTCTAGTAAACCCCAAAAATAACCTTTGAAGGTAATTCTTATTACAATGGTAAACAGAATGAAATTTCATTGCTCAGGATGACATATTTTCATCAAAATGTCTGATGTCAAATGTTTAAAAATTAAAATATTACATTTTTTTATATGTTGTACTACATAATAAAAAATAGTTGAGCTAGCAACATTTCATCGGCAGATAAAGCACAGTATTAGCTGAATGTTTTAGTTGACACATGCAAAAGCTCTTTCGATTATCTTTTATATTCCAATGGGAATAACATTTATGGCAATTATTTTAGGAAAATTAGTTACTTACAAATTCTACAGTTGCCTTCAGTGAAATCAGAGCTGATTTTAGGTTAACGATCATTTTGGTCAATTTGAAAAAGGAAAAAATAAAAGATTTGACGTAGGTAAAAATAAATGGGTCATGGGAAAGCCGTATCAGATTGCATCTTAGGGGTATTTTATCATTTAAGTAAACTTATAATTGTATAAAATAGCACTTTAACAATAAGCAAAATATGAAGGCACTAAGGTTAGGTTGAAAATCAGCCTATAAACTACCTTGCTATTTTAGTAGTTAATAGAAACAAAATTCTTATAACTATTCTATATCTTAATTAGAAAATATGTTAAATAGTTAATTAATTACATGAATCCATAAGCACTTAATATTATAGTTATCTCTAGGTGCATTAAAAGATGAATTTCTAATATTTTCTACTGTTAATACATGGTTAATTAATGATTAAACAGTGTTTTACTGCTCACTCATTAATGATTCATTATAGTTACTTAAATAGTTTTCCAGATTTGAGTGCTTTAAATAGACATCTTAACATTACTTTCCAGGTTTAACTTCTTTCCATTGTATTGGTTACTGTGTGTTCCATTGTATTATTCTGATCTCCTTTTAACTATGAATAGCAAATATCTTAATTACCTGGACAGTGAGAGCTAATCCATTGGCTTGTACGAATTTGACTACTAGAGTTGAATACGAAAAGGGGCATGGGTCTTTTTGTGTCAGTTCAGCTCTGCTCTCTGCCCCATGGGTAGGTGTTCTTAAACGATGAGTGGGAGAAGGAACTATGAGATATTGAACCCAACAAACCCAAATGGCAACTCATGTTAAAATGCATTTCCTGTTCTGGTACCTAAAGTGTTCTCAGGTTGATTCCAGTTGTGCCTGAGGTGAATGTACTTTGCAGGTTTGCTTAAGCAGGGATGTCTTCTCTTGCGGTGGCCAGTTATGGGACTGCAGAGACCTTCTCTTGGTCATGTGGCCTGTGACTCAGGTCAGCACATCTATGTATTTCCAGGCATTCTTCAGGTGAGAGAGCATCTTTCACCTCTCACAGTGCAGTTCATTTACAGATGGCTCATACAGTGAGATATAACAGCGATGGAGTTTGTACTTGCTGGAAACTGATTCTTTATCACACATATGCTTGTCATTGCTTCTGGATTTGCCTAGAGTCTCCCAAAATGCAATTATATCTTCTGATATGTACCTGACAACCAGATTGAGGTGTTTTTCTTCCCATTTTGGGAAACTACATGGAAATAGCTTCTGGGGTGTGACATTGCAATCTTAATGGTTGTCTCTATGTATCTATTTGTCCTTATCAGAGGAGTCTGTGGCTGCTAGGAGACTGTGTTTAGTTGGTTTAGAAATGACAGTAATGCTCTGAAAATGGCTTTCCTTTTCTAGAAAATGACAGGTATGTGGTAAGGGTGAAACTACTAAAATTAACTATCTTTTCTCCCATCTTTAAAAAAAAAAAAATAGAGCTTTTAAATATAGACTGTCAGAGGGAATGCACTGGTTTTACATCAGTTAATGAAAGAGAGAAGTCAAAGTCTTACAATAGTCTTAAAAATACTGATAAGCCTTATCTGATGGAAACTTAACTATATTCTTGCACTGTGAACTATTTTGCAATTATTTGCATTTTCTGCTAAATACAAAATTCTAAATAGAATTCACATCATGTAAAAAAATTATTTCATGTCTTTTAAAAAAAATAATTTAATGTACATTTAAGGTAATATGCCACTTGTATGTCTCTAAAAATAGCAAAAAAAAAAAAAAAAAAAAAATCAAAACATAAATGCAAACTTGAATGGAGAAGCCAGTATGTTGTGGGGTTTTTCTTTCCTCCAGGGAGAGAAAACTGATAGAGATAAACTTGAAGATGTTCTAAAATACAGGAGAAAAAGTGGTTAAGTATTACTGATTAATGTTATTTATTAATCACAATTGTAGTTTACAAAGACTAACCCTAGTTACATATTTGGATCAAGGAATGACAATCTTAGAATTACAAAATGCTGTAGAATAGGTCAATATATTGATTAATAAGAATTGTGTAATTACATGTGATAGAACAAAAAAGTAGTTTTGATGTGCATTTCTATAAACTGTTAGAAAAAAAGTCATATTTGCCTTTACAATTCAAGTAATATTTGGGGTTAAGATTTTGAAATTATTTTTATATCACACATTGCCAGGGAAGTTTTGCTGGAGGTAAGTTTTAAAAATGTATTTGCATTTTGTTAAGTGTCAACCTCTCATGAGGTAGGGATTGAATACTTAAAAACTTAAAGAAGGAGACTGTAAATAAAAAAACATGGCTATTTAAATGTTTTACAAATTTTATACAAGTTTAAAGCAAATTAATATTAGTCTATTATAACTTTTGTAGGTCATTGTAGATACTTTTAGCTTGTTTCATCAGTGGAAGTTTCCATTATCCACTCATATTTGATCCTTGAGCTGTAGAATCAGTTCTCATTCATTCACTCACTAATTCACCACTCCGTCACTGACTTTTGTTGAGTATCTGCCATGTGACTAGCACTGGACCAAGGAAGCACAGGGAACCCAATTTGAAAATGAAACCATCATTTAATTGTAATTACTCACGAGTAATTACAATATTGTGGTATTCTACACAGAGCTGAATGACTCATTAGCAAAACAAAATGTCAGTAGCCAAATGTCTCTATTTTTTTCTTTGATCATAGAAATGATTTACAATGAATCTGATAAAAATTATTTTAGACATTGGCAGGCCCATCATCCAAAGAAATTTTGCATTTGGTTGCAACTTCCACTATCCAGGGACTAGTCAAAGATAAATTCTGTTATAGTAACCTCAGAGAATAAAAGTTATTTCTGCATAATTTAAGAACAAAAATGAACTAAAGTTCTAGAGAATGCAGATCTTCATGTTAAAAACAAAGAGGTTCCAACTCTATTTTCAAAGATCTAGTCCTTTTTTTTTTTGTATTGCTCCTTATAGAACTACTATGTGCTTTGTGTGAGAATCCTCTTATTAGGGAAGGAACAATGCCCTTGACTGCCATTAAGGGTAAGCCGTGACCAAGTGACCAGGTGTGATCAAAGAGAAAGGGGTGAAGCAGTATGTTGCTTAGGCTCCTATTTGCCTTTATTCTGATCAAAAGAGGTTTTTATAGTTGTACAAGGTGACTTTGGGGCCAAATTATGCTCTCAATACTAATGAGGTAGACAGGAATGGAGGAGCTTTTTAACCTCTAGGCCCTGAACCCATATGGATAAGCCAAGTAGACTGGAGACTCCCTTATACTGTAGGCGAAATTTTAAGAGCATATGAATTTTTTAAGAAAGGATCTCTAACTTTCATTTGATTTTTCAAGGGCCTATCCCCCAAAAAGGAAGAATAATTGCCTTCAAAAATCATTTGAGTGACAATACTATTGCATCAATATACACTCTTTTAATTCTGGAATTCCAAGTTTTTATTATGAAACTGTTTTCTTCAAATCAAGACTATGCAAAGTTGTGCGAATAGAAAGCTAACGTTCATTATTCTACATTAAACAAGTTGATTTCTGTATTCTGCTTTAGCCTGGGTATGCAGACATGACCAGAAAGTATATGCTGCTGAGAGACAAGAAAGTTTCAGAAAAATAATTTTTGTCACATTGATGGACTCCATAACCTAAAATAACTTCTTTGGTTTTATATATGTACTTGGCACAGACATTTTTACATAACTTTCTAAATCTTAGAGGAGTTGTAATTTTTCTTCAGCAATTGACCTTGAAAGAGTTTCTATTTTCAAGCAGAGAAAAAAATAACTTAATATATTTATGTCTCTCAATTATGGATAATTGTAGTTTGTTCCCCATTAGTGTATTTTTTGACTTCACCCTTGCTACTTGAAAACTTTGAACAGTAATACTTTATTGTATCCTAAAGCCACCATATGTCATTTTCTACCTTCCTAAGATAGACATCAGGTGTTAGAAAATGGTAAGCTCTCAGTAGCTAAAGTTGAAGGTAATAGTCCTTGGCATGTCTAAATGCACTTGAAAAAAGTTTTTCTATGAATAAAAGATGTGGAATAGTCAGTTATGCTAAGATACCATTTCTAAGCACATAATCATTAAGATAATGAAAATTTTCTTGTAAAAGTAAAATGCTTTGATTTTACTTAATCAGAGATCTTATATACAAATTAATAGATTCAATCAACTTAAACTGGTATAGATTTTAAAAGCCAACAAAAAACAACCATCCTCCAACATAATCAATAAATTATCTTTTCTTAAACCATATGTGATGGCATATATTCATTCTGGCATTGAGCTCTGACAAATCTGTTAAGCATAAGTGTTCCAGTGAAGAAAGGAGAAATTATATTTATTCCAGTCTAAACTATGTACTTGCATAACTTGGTGGAGTCTAAGTTTATGATATCCACCTAGGAAATTCCCATTTACGATGCCGGATATAAGCAAAAAGCTCAAATTACTTATAGGTACAATATTTCAACAAGGGAATTCCAGATAGAACTTTTATAGAATCACACACAGCATGGCTCACTGTCCTAGAATACTAGGTTCAAGTGGCAGATCCCTTTTGAGGTTAGTTTAGATTAAAACAAATTTATTAATAATCAATGCAGTCATATGACCAAAAATGTTATCAGCTGATCCAAGATGGAAAACAACAGGAAACAAGCCAAGAATCATTTTATTTTTGCCCTTCTTACTATATGCATTGGATAAGTACCCATTGGCCCTTTTTTAGCTAGTAATGTCTAATGCAGGAAGACAGGAATAAGCAGAGTAGAAAGTACCTGTCAGCTCTATTTCCCACTCTCCTTGATTAGCATGAAACATTAATAGGGCTTTCAGAAATTCTGGCCTGAAATGGGCTTTGCCTGAGAACGTGTCTGTCTTTACTGCACAAAAGCCACTGTCATTAAAAAAGGGCAGATAACTAAAGAAGACTCCTTCTTGAAATTTATACCTTTTCTCATACAATGACAAATTATTTTAATAATGGGAATCACACACACTGCCATTTGTATAATGTTTCCCATAAAATTTCCCCATTAAATTTGCTCCTTTACTTGACTCATCTCTTTTTTTAAAAATAATGACACATACAAAATGATACATCATGCTTTCTTATAAAGAATTGAAAATGAACATACAGTAATGGGTTAACATACATTTTAATAAAATTTTCATTGTTGTGCATTTCACTTTTCGATACGGAAAACTAAGGATGTTCCAGTAACCTCAGGCAATGCCTAAGGATAAAACAAATCATATGGTGGTGAACTATTTTCACCTATTTATTCTTCTGCAGAAAAAATATTCAAAATACCAAAGAAAATCAAATGTGCACCAAAATAATTATATCTGGTCTCATGATCCCTTGCTATATACCACGTGTAACCATATATAATAAAAATAAAACCAAGAAATGCTTTTGGAATTTCTGGAATTCTGGGGGCAGTAACATATTGCTTATTTTTATTTAACATGAGTGTCAGATTGATTTTAATTCTCCAAGATAACCAAAAAAAAAAATGAAAAGACATAGTGGAGTTCCAGTAAGAAGGTCATGGATCACAAAATACAGCTTTCAGTCCCTTAAAAAACTGTACCCAAATTAATAATTGTATGATTTAGTTTTCACGTATAGAAACTTTTAAGTTGAGTGCTTGTTATATTTTTGTAGGCAGTTAGTTTACAAAGAAATATGCATGTTATTGAACCTGTACTTACACACAACATGTCAGCCAGCACGTTCAATGTCACTGTGTATGATTTCCTAAGAGGGCAAACACAGCAGAGAACTGCCCTAGGTAAAATGAGGTGTCTTCCAGAATTTTATTAAAAAGTACACTTTGTGGAAAACAATACCAATTGCCCCATTTTCACCACTTTTCTCTAATGGGGAAGCCCAAATGAAATGAGGTGCCAATTAAATGTGTATCCAATTTCTTTCTGGTGATTTTACAAGTGTAAAACTCTTACAGCATTTTATAGGCAGATTCAGTAGGTACCAGTGATAAGGAAGATTGAAAGAACTGGTTTTCTGTATGTTTAGTTAAGAAAAGCTGTTATTTAAAATATTGCAAGCACTTTCTGTCCCATTAAGACAATAAAATTTTATTAGTTATCAGAAGGATGCTACTGATAGCACTGCTCTCAAAACAAGAGGACAGGATGGAGAAGCAAAGTGGAAAGCAGCTTAAAACCAGAACACTAAAAAAGTCAAATCTTATTAAATGAAATTGTTCAGTCAGTACCAGAAAACTCCCTCATGGTGGTAAACTTATAATGACTGTCAAATGTACCCTAAAAGGATGTTTAAATTCTATAATATTTGTTTCCTCACAATAAATGTTTTATTTCATGAATTAAAAACAAAGTATATAAAGGATATATCTCTGGTCTTTGTATTCTTTTAAAACAGATCTATGTTCGAGATACATAAAACACAGCCTATAAAGCGAGACACGCCCTTCATTGACACTGACTACTGAAATTGACTTTCTGAGCTGGGGCCCTGAGGAGGAACTATTCCAGTCATAAGTCCTGACCAGTCTCTGGGTGACATTACCTGGTGTCCTAGTTGTTAGGAAGGTAAGTTAAGATTTTTCAACACAACATTACATCCTTACCAATCCTAAGGAGGCAAATGAAAACCTCATGTGTTTGAAATACTAATATGAAAACAAGCGGTAAATAATGGCCAAGGGACTTCAAATTGTTATTATATAGAGAGAGGGAACCACGAATAGACACATGTACATCTTCAGCTAAATGAATAGGCACGTGTACATCTCCAGCTAAATGCTAATCAATAGGTCTATAGAAACATAAAGCTTAATTCCAGAACTATTAATGTGGAGCACTAGAATAAAAGGAATAATGCATATTCACTGCCCATGCTGCATTTTCTAGTAAAAATGCGTTGCACTCTGCTAGCTTGTCAATCTTTAATAGAAACTCATCAATTATTTGTAGGCAGGAGATTGAAACGGCTAATAGCTCAAATATATTCCTCCATTTCACTGCATCAGTAGCTCTAAATTAATGCCTGTATTTTTTCTTTAAATTAAGTTTTAAAAAATAAAATGGAAATACGTGCTTTACTTTAGCCTACGTTTAGCATACAGGTAAATAGGTACATTAGTAAACATTTGTTAATTGTCCCTTGACGATTAAAAAAGAGAAACAAAGATTTATTTTTACAAGTAGACGAATGTTCCAAAAAGAAAGATAAAACTAACATCTGTGCTTTTTGACATTAAAATTATCACAGCAATTCATCTCCACTAAAATTTCATGAAATAAACGCAGCATAGACAATGCTTAAAACTTACTTCGCTTCTTTCCTATGACTGACATCATCTGATAACCTGCACTACACAACGTATATATCAACATATTTAGTTGAAACGCAGAGCGTTCCCCATATAACAAAGTCTACTCAATTCTCCCTAATTAAAAATGAAGCTTCTCTGACATTAATAGGCAGTAAAGCGAATTTATAGGCAGACACAGAACATTTCAGTCAAAAAAGTTAGCCTACAACTTGAGAGAAGGCAGGTTTTGCCAATCACATGCCAAGAATCTACCCTCCCTGACCCCAGTCATCTCTCAGATAGCAGACACTGGCATTCTTTGCACATCAGAAATACGCCAGCGGAGACCATTCATGAGGGAAATAGAAAAGCAAGTCACATTTGAGCAGACAACAAATGCTCCCAAAGCTTGACCCACTACATGCAACAGTAAGGGAGCCGTGCACCCAGCACCCAGCAACGTGAGAATGAACAGGCACTGCAGGTACTGTGACCTAGTCCCTGTCCTGCTGCAGGATGCTCTATTCCCTACACACAGCAGGTCTTTAAAAAAATAATAAAAGGAGATTTGCATTATCATTATAAGCTATACCCACACAACAGCACAGAACAGATGACACACTTACTGTAATGTCCCATGAAGCAAAGTTCCCATCTAGAGAGAGGCACTGTTTGCATTATTCCACTCCCTGAAAAAGGGTTAACCATTATGAAGAAACCTTATGCCAGACATTAGCAGATAGCCTACTTAGAGATTACATTTTTCCATACATGATAAATCCTGGGTAAACCTGTTTTTCTTTTTAAACACCTTGCAGAGTGAAGCCTAGCACTGCATCTAGTTGCCAAAGCACAATCAATATGGAAGGAGCGGTATTTTATGATTGGAGAAGTTGTTGTGTTTTTGGTGGTGAAATTCATTATTTAGTATCTGAACCCTCAGCATTTCAGTATCATTTATTCATAAAGTCCCTTTTTGCCAGGAGGAAATGGATACAGCTGTAGAGAGAGAGAGAGAGAGTGCGTGAGAGAGAGAGGGAGAGAGAGAGAGGGAGAGGGAGTGAGACGGATTGATGATATTGATCAGGTACCATCTTGAAACAAAGGCTAGGTGCTCTATTTTAGTTGACAACTGTGACACATAAAAAACAAGCAAGAGAGGGGGAAGGCTAGGGCCTTGAACATCACAGGCTTTAAAAAACGTTTGAAGAAACCATTATGACAAGCAGGTCTAGGGAAGCTGCTGCAAAAATGTATTCAGAAGAGTCATTAAAAAATGATGCTTTGTTTGCCTTGTGAATATGAGGTTTCTAGCTTGCTGCAGTGCTTGCTCCTACAGAGGAAATGAGGAGGTCTGCACACATCAGTTACCTCCCTTTCTTTCTTGGGGACGGGGTAGGGGGATAGTAGAGGGGGTAGACGGGGTTATAGAGGAAGAATCCAATATTTTTTCTGCTTAATCCTAAATGTATTTCCCTTGATCGTGATTCTCCAGATTTTCTTCATCACCAACGACTCTCAAAAAAGTTGACTATTTTGATATTCGAACTATTTATTTCTTATGAAATAGTTGAATAATGTAAATACCTTTAGAGTGAACTAATATTACAGCTTCCTTGTACAATTTTAGTACAGAGAGTATAAGAAAGAAACATTATTTGAGCAGCATGCAGCTCCTGGCATCAGATCATAGAAAGTATTTTTTCCTGCCCAGTCATTCACATGGTTCTATGCCATGGGGACTAATTGAAATTAGGCAGGGATTCATTATTTGCTCCATCTGAAAAGAAGCCTGGAGATCTGGCTGACTTCTGAACTCTAGGAGGGTGTGTTCTTCTGCAGGTTTTGTGGGTATCTCTCCAGACATCTGTGTGTATTTTAAAACAGAAAACGTCCTGGAAGCTCTCCAAGTCAGCCCAGCAAGGGCCTTCTTTGGAGTTCAGGAAAAAAAGAAAAAAAAAAAAAATCTCCTTCCTAGTAGAAAGACCGTAATAGCACCGACTGCTTCTGGAAAAACTAAACCCAGTGAAGATGCTGCTAGTTCTCCCCTGATGACCACCTGCGTCAACAACAACTCGCAGTGGAAGCCAGCAATGTTTGGGTATCAGGGACCAAAATGGCTTTGCACAGCGTAGCTTACCCGAGGACTGAGGTGACCAGGAAGGAGAAGAAAGGTCATTGTTTTTCCACTCTCGTCTTCATCTACCTTCTAGGTATTTGCCTAAATTAAGCTATGATTATTAAATACAGGTCTATCTTATAAATTGGCATTTCTGTGTGACCTTGGGGAAGTTCCTTAACTTCTCTGAGCCTCAGTTCCCTGGGTTTAACTGGGAAATAATATATAAGCTTTGTTGCCAGAATTAAATAAAATGTCTGTGGTAAGTATCCAGGATGGTGCTTTGTGTATTCGTTTCCTATAGCCACCATGAATTGCGCATTAATGCCAGTAAAAAAGGTTCTTTTTGTTGTTATTCTTAAAAAGTAACTCTTCACATTGTTCTTCTATTTAAATAAAATGACATGGAAGAGAGAGATGGCTTATCTGGCATTTAGTTCAGCAGCAGTGTGGAGAACAGTTCCCATGAGGAGAATTAACAATAAATAAGGACAATAAGATGGTGTCTAAACACACAAACAGTTTTTCTGGTTTCTATTGTTTCTTCTTAAGCTGTATTTGGTAAAATAACAGTAATATTTAAATAAACAGTTTGTTGAATCGTTTCCTTTTGTTGTGACTTTTTTTTCAAAATCAAAACACAATTTGAATGAAAACTACATCATCACATCCTCTTGTATATATTTTCAAAGTTCTCAGAATTTATTTAACTTGTTAGATCCAAAAACACTGAAATAGCAGTGCAGATAATTTTTATCCTAGTTTTTTAGATAAAAAAAAAAACAAATCTCATGTGCATGATATTCTAAAGAGAAAAGTGAGCAAGGTGTAGAACTTAGATGTTTTGTGCTTTTATGCCACTATATATACTCATCAATCCATCCCTCTATCCATGCAAAAAGCATTTATTTGATCTTATTGTAAGATATACACTGGGTTATGCATTATGACCATATGAAAAGTAAGTATAATTCTTGAGAATGACACTAAATCCTCAAGATGGATGTTATCTCCAGTGGTCACCTAATATAATACAAAAAAGGTCTGCTAGTAGAAAGATCATAATAGCACTGACTGCTTCTGGGAAAGGTGCTATATCTAGGTGAAAGAAACTAAGGTGGTTGCTATATTTCTGTTCTCAGTGATATCCAAAAGAGAAACGTTAACACTTGCTGATATTTTGCAGTTTCCGAATGGGTTCCGTAAATAGCATGCCTCTTGTCTAAGAAGGTTGGGTAGGTATTGCTCCATAAAATAAATAAGACATTAAGTCTTATTTATTAGTGGCAGAAGATACATACTTCTTTCTGGATATGGACTCACTCTCAAGTAAAAGGGAAATGCCAATGCAAAACTTACCAGTCAATAAATTACTATGTTTTCCCAGGTTCAGAGTGAATAAAGAAGTGAACATAGGCCAAGAGCGTTTGAGGAAAATCTATTCTCATGGAAAACAGGAGTGGGGAAATAGGATTCTCCTAAAGAATAGTCATGCAATTCCTATCAAAATACCAATGACATTCTTCACAGAAATAGAAAAAATAATCTTAAAATTTACATGGAATCACAAAAGACCCAGAATAGCAAAACCAACCCCGGGCAAAAAGAACAAAGATGGAGGCATCACATTGCCTGGCTACAAATTATACTACAGAGCTATGGTAACCAAAAATAGCATGGTACTGGCATAAAAACAGGCACATAGACAAATGAAACAGAATAGAGAACCCAGAAATAAATTTACACACTTACTATTAACTCATTTTTGACAAAGGTACCAAGAACATACACTGGGGAAAGGACATTTTCATCAGTAAATGGTACTGGGACAACTGGATATCTATATGCAGAAGAATGAAACTATATTTCCATCTTTCACCATACATAAAAATCAATTCAAAATGATTAAAGACTTAAACTTAAGGCCTGAAATTATGAAACTACTGGAAGAAAACATGGGGGAAACACTCCTGGATTTTGGTCTAGGTAAATATACCTTAAGTAATACCTCAAAACCAGAGGTGATCAAAACAAAAATAGACAAACGGAATCATACCAAGCAAAATATTTTCTCCACACCAAAGGAAACCATCAACAAAGCGAAGAGAAAACCCATAGAATGGGATAAAGCATTCATAAACTATCCATCTGACAAAAGATTAATAAGATTAATAATCAGACTATATAAGAAACTCAAATAACTTAATAGGAGAAAAAATAATAATCTGATTAAATATTTGGCCAAAGAACTGCATAGACATTTCTCAGAAGAAGACATACAAATCGCCATAACATCAGTATTTACCAGATAAATCACTAATTACCAGAAAAAAGGCATAACATCAGTAATTACCAGATAAATGCAATTTAAAACGACAGTGAGATTTGTCCTCCAATTAAAATGGCTTTTATCCAAAAGACTGGCAATAACAAATGCTAGCTCAGATGTGGAGAAAGGGGAACACTTGTACACTGTTGGTGGGAATATAAATTGGTACAGCCACCATAGAGAACAATATGGAAGGTCTGCAAAAAATGAAAAATAGAACAACCCTATTGTATTAGTTCATTCTCACATTGCTATAAGAACTTCCTGAGACTGGGTAATTTATAAAGGAAAGAGGTTTAATTCACTCAAGTTTTGTATGGCTCTTGAGGACTCAGGAAACTTACAGTCATGGCAGAAGGTGAAGGGGAGGCAGGCACCTTCTTCACAAGGCAGCAGGGGAGGGAATGACCACAGGAGGAACTACCAGACACTCATAAAACCATCAGATCTCATGAGTACTCACTCATTATTATGAGAACAGCATGAGGGAAACTGCCCCCATACTCAGTTACTTTCCACCCAGTCTCTCCCTTGACACATGGGGACTATGCGGATTATGGGGATTATAATTACAGATAAGATTTGGGTATGGTCACAAAGTATATCTAACTATATCACCTATCACCCAGCAATCCTACTACTGAACTTTCATCCAAAAGAAAGGAAATCAGTATGTCAAAGCAGTATCAGAACCCTCACGTTTATTGCAGCACTGTTCACAATAGCCAAGTAATCAAAGCAACCTAAGTGTCCATCAACAGACGAACGGTTAAAGAAAATGAGATACGTACATACAATAGAATATTACTCAGCCATAAAAAAGAATGAAATCCTGTTATTTGCAACACCATAGATGGAATTGGAGGACATTATGTTAAGTGAAATAAACCAGACACAGAAAGACAAATATTGCATGTTCTCACTAAAATGTGGGAGCTAAAAAATAAAATTGAACTCATTTATAGAGAGAGTAGAATGAGGATTACCAGAGACTGGGAAGGGTAGTGGGGAGGGAAGGATAAAGAGGGAATGGTTAAAAAGTACAAATACATAATTAGATAGAAGGAATAAGATCTAACATTTGGTAGCAAAATAGGACAACTATAGTTAACAATAATTTATAGTATATTTCAAAATAACTAAAAGAATAGATTTAGAATGTTTCTAACATAAAGAAATGATAAATGTTGGAGGTGATGGATATGTTAATTACCCTGATTTGATCATTGCACATTGTATGCTTGTATCAAAATATCACATGTACCCCCAAAATATGTAAAATTGTTCTGTATCCATAATAATTAAAAATATTTCTTTAAAAAGGAGAATTGTCAAGATTTGAGACTCTTAAAAATTAAATTCTAACAATTGCTAATGAAAAGTCATTTTCTACCAACTTCAAAACCTGTTGAAATATTTGGTTTTAGATGGTATGTTGAAAATATGGTAAATTTAGTCTATTATCCAACAAGTCATAAGGCATATATTGAAAAGTAAACTAATACATATACAAATATATTTGAAAACAATAAGGGGAATGCTTGCTTAAGAATTAACAGATTAATATGTACCTAAAAAAGGAAAGCAGATATGAAGAACTACAAAGGCCTTCCCCAAACAGGCATATACCAAAATCTCAGAAGTTTAAAAGAGGTATTTTTCAAAAAAGGTGAAAGTGTAATAATATATCAATTAATCTTTCAGGAGGGCCTACACTGTGAGAGAGTGATAAAAAATCCCCCAAAATGAAAGAATTAACATACATAGCAGGGTATTAATAGAACAATTAGAAGAAACTTCAGAGAAGTATGCTTCATATAGTCAGAGAGATAAATAAGTAAATCATTTACATGAAACAAGATGAACTAATCATGAAAAATAGGGATATACATGTATATTTCTAAATATGTAATATACAATTACTGAAATAATATTCAATAAATAATAAAATATTTCAACTTTAAATGAAGTCATGAGATAAAAGCAATGGAAGGTGAAATATTAAAGAAAAATAAAAATACATGTAAGAGATTACTAAAAGGTCCAAACCTTAAAATTTCAGAGGACAGAATGTAAGGAAGGAAAAGGAAATACATAAGTCAATAATGGCCAAGAATTTCCCAGAACTAAAGAAATACACATGTTGTGAGGTTTGTAGCAAAAAATCTACACTACTTATCTGAGAACTCTCTAGAAGAAAACTAAGCTTAAAATGGTAAGCATTGAGAAGAAACAAACACAAATTCTCTTCAGAGAACTAAACTTCAAATATAGGGCTAAAAGAATTCTCATAGTAAAATTCTAAGGAATATGATACCAATATAAAAATCACAAAACAGCCTGGCGCGGTGGCTCGAGCCTGTAATCCCAGCACTTTGGGAGGCCGAGACGGGCGAATCACAAGGTCAGGAGATCGAGACCATCCTGGCTAACCCGGTGAAACCCCGTCTCTACTAAAAAGTACAAAAAACCAGCCGGGCGAGGTGGCGGGCGCCTGTAGTCCCAGCTACTCGAGAGGCTGAGGCAGGAGAATGGCGTAAACCCGGGAGGCGGAGCTTGCAGTGAGCTGAGATCTGGCCACTGCACTCCAGCCTGGGCGACACAGCGAGACTCCGTCTCAAAAAAAAAAAAAAAAAAAATCGCAAAACATTTTAAGAAACAAATCACTATCAGTAAGTCAACAAAGCAAGAAACCACTGAATCAGATCTGGAAAAATATGTCAACATTAAACTAATCAGATTCAAAACATAAAATAAGCAAACAATATGTTTGAAAATTAAGAAGTGAAATGAAAACATGAAGAGATTATCAAAAATACTAAGGTAGTTTTAAAAACATATGAATGGAACATAAGAAGTTGAAAATAATTGTAATTTTACTTGAAAGTTCAATAGATGGCATCAAATTAGACATCATTAAAGAAAGAGTAAGAGAACTGGGTGATACACCTGAAGGAATTACCCTAACATCATTAAAGAGAGCTAAAGATATGGAAGATGAGAAAAAGAGCTAAAAGGCATGGAAGACAGAGTAAGGTCTTGCATCTGCTTAGTTTCATAAGGAGAGGAAAGATAAAGAATGAGGCAGAGCTTTGGGAAATAGTTTGTAATTTCCTCAAAATATTAAACAGAGATTTATTCTATCACTCAGCAATTACATTCCTAGGTATCTATCCAAGAGAAATGAAAACATGTGCCTACACAAATATTCATACAGGCATTATTTATAATAACCAAATAGACAACACAAATATCCATCGATGAACGGGCCAAATAATAAACAAAATATGGTATATGCATATAATGAAATTTCATTTGGCAATGAAGTACTGACATATACAATGACATGGATGCACCTTGTAAATATTATAGTAACTGAAAGAAGCCAGTCACAGAAGTCCATATATGGCATGATATTTATATGAAATTTCAGGGCTGGGCGCGGTGGCTCAAGTCTGTAATCCCAGCACTTCGGGAGGCCAAGACGGGCGGATCACGAGGTCAGGAGATCGAGACCATCCTGGCGAACACGGTGAAACCCCGTCTCTACTAAAAAATATTAAAAAACTAGCCGGGCGAGGTGGTGGGCGCCTGTAGTCCCAGCTACTCGGGAGGCTGAGGCAGGAGAATGGTGTGAACCCGGGAGGTGGAGCTTGCAGTGAGCCGAGATTGCGCCACTGCACTCCAGCCTGGGCGACAGAGTGAGACTCCGTCTCAAAAAAAAAGGAAAAAAAAAAAAAAAAAGAAATTTCAGAATAGGTAAATCTGTGGAAACAGAAAGTAGATTTCTGGTTGCCAGGTATGAATAAGAATGTTGTGGCGAGAAGGCATAAAGACAATGGAGAGTGCTCGTAGGTACAAACCTTTGTTGTGTGTTTTTAAAAAAGTTCTAGGGTGCACGTGCACAACGTGCAGGTGTTTTACATATGTATACACGTGCCATGTTGGTGTGCTGCACCCATTAACTCGTCGTTTACATTAGGTGTTTCTCCTAATGTTATCCCTCCCTCCTCTCCCCACCCTACAACAGGTCCTGGTGCAGTGATGTTCCCCAACCTGTGTCCAAGTGATCTCATTGTTCAATTCCCATCTATGAGTGAAAACATGCGGTGTTTGGTTTTCTGTCCTTGTGATAGTTTGCTCAGAATGATGGTTTCCAGCTACATCCATGTCTCTACAAAGGACATGAACTCATCCTTTTTTATGGCTGTATAGTATTCCTTAGTGTGTATGTGCCACATTTTCTTAATCCATTCTATTATTGATGGACATTTGGGCTGGTTCCAAGTCTTTGCTATTGTGAATAATGCCACAATAAACAAACGTGTGCATGTGTCTTTATAGCAGC
This sequence comes from Theropithecus gelada, assembly GCF_003255815.1. Taxonomy (NCBI): domain Eukaryota; kingdom Metazoa; phylum Chordata; class Mammalia; order Primates; family Cercopithecidae; genus Theropithecus; species Theropithecus gelada. The sequence continues at coordinate 17,481,036 of NC_037685.1, read as the reverse complement.
ATATTTATAATCCTTTGGGTACATACCCAGTAATGGGATGGTTGGGTCAAATGGTATTTCTAGATCTAGAACCTTGAGGAATCGCCACATTGTCTTAAACAATGGTTGAACTAGTTTACAGTCCCACCAACAGTGGAAAAGTGTTCCTATTTCTCCACATCCCCTCCAGCACCTGCCGTTTCCTGACTTTTTAATGATCACCATTCTAACTGGTGTGAAGATGGTATTTCATTGTGGTTTTGATTTGCATTTATCTGATGGCCAGTGAAGATGAACATTTTTTCATGTGTCTGTTGGTGACATAAATGTCTTCTTTTGAGAAGTGTCTGTTCATATTGTTTGCCCACTTTTTGATGGGGCTGTTTGATTTTTTTCTTGTAAATTTGTTTAAGTTCTTTGTAGATTCTGGATATTAGCCCTTTGGCACATGCACCCTAGAACTTAAAGTATAATAAAAAAATTAAAATAAAAATGAAAATAAGGCTTTAGCCGTCTTTTTAAAATAAGTAAATAAATAAATAAAATAAAAAAGTTCTAAAATGAGGCCAGGCATGGTGCTTCACACCTGTAATCCCAGCACTTTGGGAGACCAAGGCAGGTGGACCACTTGAGGCCAGGAGTTCAAGACCAGCCTGGCCAACATGGTGAAACCCTGTCTCTACTAAAAATACAAAAATCAGCTGGTCGTGATGGCATGTGCCTGTCATCCCAGCTACTTGGGAGGCTGAGGCAGGAGAATCTCTTGAAACCAGGAGGCAGAGGTTGTAGTGAGCTGAGACCACACCACTGCACTCCAGCCTGGGTGACAGAGCGAGACTGCCTAAAAGAAACAAATAAACAAAAAGTTCTAAAATGAGATTATACTTATGACTGCAGAACTATTAAAATCTGCAAATCTGTTAAAAACCATTGAATTTATGTACCATAAAACCTACTGTAAATGGGTGGACTTTATGATGTATAAATTATATCTCAATGAATAGGTAAAAAGAAAAGTGACAGAACATAAAAAATAATGGAATTGAGCCAATAATTTAAAATATTAACTGGGAGTTTTTCAAAACTAATAAAAACACCAACACTTTGGTTCAAAAATTTGCATGAATACCAAGCAGGATAAATACATTCTTAAAAATCCACATTTAGACAAATCAAAATGAATAGCAAAACAACAATGTTTCTAAATTTGGTTGAACTTCTATTTCCTCATGATTAGGTTAAAATGGGCACTCTGAGGGGAATATCACAGAAGTGACCTGGTGCTCTTCTCCCTGTTTTCCATCAGTTGACACACAATGTTGACTTGTCCCATCACTAGTGATGTTGATTTTGATCACTTGAGTCAAGTGGGCTTTGCCTAGTTTCTCCATTGAAAAGGTTACCATTTTATCTTTGATGAGAAGTATTTTTTGAGGAGCTAATATGAGACTATGTGAATATCTCATTCTTCATGTATTCTTACCCACTAGTTTTAGGCCAATGGAATCTTTTTTTTTTTTTTTTTTTTTTTTTTTTAGACAAAGTTTGTTCTTTCACCCAGACTGGAGTGCAGTGGCACGAACTCGGCTGACTGCAACCTCCACCTCCCGGGTTCAAACGATTCTCCTGCCTCAGTCTCCTGAGTAGCTGGGATTACAGGCACGTGCCACCAGGCCCAGCCAATTTTTTGTATTTTTAGTAGAGACGAGATTTCACCATGTTAGCCAGAAGGGTCTGGATCTACTGACCTCGTGATCTGCCCATCTCGGACTCCCGAAGTGCTGGGATTACAGGCGTGAACCTCCATGCCCGGCCCAATGGAAACATTTTTATTCCATTGTTCTTTCCCATACCTTTTGGTGACATTTTACTATAAGAAAGACTTTTTTTCTCCTAATTTGTTTTTTCTTTTATTTGTCTATTTACATTTGTGTAGAATCATGTACTATTTTACTTAATGAGATAATCTATTACAATCATTATTAATTTTGACACTCAAATTGTTTCATATTTGTCCAATGGAAGCCATTACAAGCTTTTGACATCTCACCATAATTCTTTTATTGCTTGTTTACTTTATGTCACAACATAATATTATGGTTAACTTTATACATTTTCTGCCTGGCTCTAGAATCAGGCATTTCTCCAAGAATCCCTAGCGCTCTATATTGAAGAATGGTATATATAAAACAAGATCTGGGTAACAGGTATCCTCATTGCCACTGGGGTTTTGCTATTCCCAGGTCCATTCAGTAGATACAGCCAGGAAATATTTTTCTGTGTACAGATACACACACACACACACACACATATACACAAGTATGAAAGCATAACTATACATTTACATCTGTATCTATTTCTATACCTATTTCTCTATATAGAAAGCCATCAGCTCATAGCAGTACCTCCAATGCCAATCCAACACCATAGGGTTCATTGTGTTTTTCTCCTTTTTCACATTGGTAACTCCCTTCTCTGAGAATGAGAAACCTGGCTTCCATTATCCTCAATGTTTTCTCCATACCTATAATTGTAACCAATCTCCCAACCGAAGCAGAGCTGTAATTTTCTTACTCTTCTTCCGGAAGGCCCTGACACTGGCTGAACTGCCACCCTGCTTGGCTGGCTTTCTCTAGCAGGCTGCAGCTCCTGAGCCTGACTGGACGCTGCCTTACTTAGATCTTTCCCTGCATTGGTCCCAGTCTTTGTCCACTGCCTTTCTCACTCAGGCCTAATGACTTTCCTGTTAAGTTTTTTTATTTTTTATTTTATTTTATTTTATAAGTTTTGTTTTGTTTTGTTTTTGGAGACAGGATCTTGGTCTGTTACCCAGGCTGGAATGCAGTGGTGCTATCACAGCTCACAGCAGGGCAGCCTCAAACTCCTGGGCTTACGTGATCCTCCCTCTTTACCCTCCTATGTAGCTGGACCTACAGGTGTCTGCCAGCACACCTGGTTAATTTTTTTTGTTTGAATTTTTTTTTTTGTAGAGACAGGGTCTTACTATGTAACCCAGGCTGATCGTGAACTCCTGGGCTCGACGATCTTCCCTCCTTGGCCTCCCAAAGTGCTAGAATTAAAGGCCTGCACCACTGTGCCCTGCCCACTTTTCTGCTTTAATAGAGTAACATTTGAATATTCACAGATATTTAAGAAAAAAGGCAAAGCAGTATGAGCAATTGAAAGCACAACTATGCCAACTTAATTTGGTTCTTAAAAGTTTCAACTGTAATTGTACTATACTTCTAGATAAAAACTATCCACAGCTCTTCCAACACAGAGAATGGTAAAGTTATAGTAAATCCCGTCACACTGGAAATGTGTCAAATACTAGCTGTTTAGGTGCACTGTGCATTGCATCTTGATTTTTCCTCATCAGAAAAAGGGCCTAGCTGTAATTCACAATTAGTGTCAGCTACCCGATGATTTAAAAAGTATGAAATATTGCCTGTCAGGTTGCTCCTTAGATTTTTAAAAAATTATGCAATATTCTTTAAAGCAATATTATAGACATGAAGCATTTAGGAAATTCTATAATGAATTTGATTAAATATGAAAGATACAATGTAGATATTTTACAGAATATTACAGGTAACAGCATTAAAGCATCAGAGTTTAATCAGAATTGTGAAGGGAATTTAAACTTCATTTTCAGATGCTTTAACATTCCTATAAAACTTTTTGTCTTATGATAAAATATTTAGCTACAGTACACAAAAGATACTAGATACATAGCCAGATATCAATGTGGGAAACTCTTATTTTATTTATTTATTTTTAAACGTTTTTATTTTTGTTTTTTTGTGAGCACATAGTAGTTGTATATAATTATGAGTTACATAAGATATTTTTATACAGGCATTCGGTGCATACTAATTGCTTCAGGGTAAATGGAATATCCATCACCTCAAGCATTTATCGTTTGTGTTTCAAACAATTCAATTATACTTTTAATTAATTAATTACTTTAGAGACTGAGTCTTGCTCTGTCACCCAAGCTGGAGTGCAGTGGTGCCATCTTGGCTCACTGCAACCTTCACTTCCTGGGTTCAAAAGATTCTTGAGCCTCAGCCTCCCAGGTAGCTGGAATTAGAGGTGTGCATCACCACGCCAGGCTAATTTTTGTATTTTTAGTAGAGACGGGGTTTCACCACATTGGCCAAGCTGGACTCGAGCTCCTGGCCTCAAGTGATCTGCCCACCTCGGCCCCCCAAAAGTGCTGGGATTACAAGCATGAGCTACCACACCTGGCCTACTTTTAGTTATTTTAAAATGTACAATTTATTTTTTTACTATAGTCACCCTGATGTGCTAGCAAATACTAGGTCATTCACGCTTTCTATACATTTTTTTTGCACCCATTAACCATCCTCAATTCCTCCTAACCCTCTCCTACCCTTCTCAGCCTCTGGTAGCCATCCTTCTACTCTGCATAACCATTAGTTCAATTTATTATTATTATTATTATTATCATCATCACTATTATTATCATCATTTGGAGATGGAGTCTCGCTCTGTCTCCCAGGCTGGATGGAGTGCTGTGGCGCAGTCTCAGCTCACTGCAAGCTCCGCCTCCCTGGTTCACGCTATTCTCCTGCCCCAGCCTCTCCAGTAGCTAGGACTATAGGCGCCTGCCACCACGCCTGGCTAATTTTTTGTATTTTTAGTAGAGACGGGGTTTCACCGTGTTAACCAGGATGGTCCGGATCTCCTGACCTCATGATCCACCCACCTCGGCCTCCCAAAGTGAATTGTTCTAATTTTTAACTCCCATAGATAGGTGAGAACATGGGATGTTTATCTTTCTGTGCCTGGCTTATTTCAGTTAACATAATGACCTCCAGTTCCATCCATGTTGTTGCAAATAACAGGATCTCATTCTTTTTTTTATGACTGAATAGTACTCCGTTGTGTATATGGACCACAGGTTCTTTATCCATTTATATGTCCATATGGGAAAACCTTATTTTGTAAAACAAAATTTTCTTCTGATCCATTTTTACCTGCATCCTAGGAATCTGAGGGCAGATTCCTTTTGGGAGGCCTTAAATTGCAAGAGAAAGCAGTATTTTTCTTGGGGGCTTGTATTCTGGTTCAATTTCACTCAGCAAGCTGCTTCCAGAGTCACATCCAGAGCCTGCTCAAGAGTAGTTGTCCAAAAGAGAAATTACATCAGATAGGTTCTCGAACCTCTTCTTTGAAAAAGGGTCAGTCCTCAGATGAAGGATCATCTTTGATTTGCCTTGAGACAGGACAAATAATGGCCCTTTTTCTTCAATGCGGTTTGTAGAATAACTGTCTGGACTACAGTACCTAGTGGCACCTGGCTCTGCACATAGGATAACCTTGTACTAACGATTCCTAAAACAGAATTAGGGACAGTTTCAAGAAAATTCCACTGCATCTGTGCAACCCTTGCATCATGATCAGCACGCTCCAGGCTTTAGCCTTCTGCACAATGACCTTACAATTTGGAAAGTAGTAAAGTGTCCCCTTTTTTAGAAAATATTCCCAAACCTCAAACCCTACCCAGGACACACTTCACAATTTTCTTGATTTTTGATTCATTTTGGCCTTGAATGAACTGGGAATCAGGAACAAGGGTAAGTCTTCTTGTTAGATATTTGGATCTCAGAAAACACATCAACCACCTCCCACTTCCCTTTGGCTGTTCTGCCAAGGCCCTGAGCTGAGGAGGGCTTCAGACTTGCTTGGATCCTGCCCTTTTTGGGAGACAATGGTTCAGTTCCAAAGACTTAGCAAAGTACAGACTAGGAAAGCTTAAGAGTCATTTGCATACACAAAAGCCACCTTCAGGTCAGCTGACAACCTGGTATAACACATTGGCTTATAAAAGGCTTCTCAGGTCCAAGAGACATAGAATGAGGCAGATAAGTCCCCCAAGGCACACTGATGACAGGACTTTTGAACTTGCTATTTGCGCTGCCTGCTGTGCTCTGGGAAGCCATACAACCATCTTCCTAGATTTTTCTTAAATGACATTTTTTTATGGAGGCTGCTCTACCACTCTTTTAAAACTTATAGTTTTCACCCTTATATTTTCTCTCTCCTTGATTTCCTCATTTTTCTTTATAGCATGAAAAATAATCATATATAACAATTATTTTGTATGTTATTTTATTTTGCATGTTTTCATATGTTTTATTTTGTATGTTTCGGTGTTTTCTTCCTACTAGAATCTACATCAGAATGTACGATTTACAAGGACAAGGGATTTTGTTTCTTTCGACTGTGGCTGTATCCCCAGTTCCTGGTCCACAGGAGGGTTGTTAAATGAAATAAATGAACTCACAGTTTCCTTCATTCTTTTTGTAAGGGGGATGGTTCTTCAACTGTGCTTTTCTTAGGTCTTTGATCCATTAATATCCCTTCTCTCTTTTACCTCTCCAATCTCTCCTTGACTTTCTCATCCCGGTCCACTGACAAACATACTTAACTACTCACTCCGTCCTTCAACCCTAACTCTTCCTCCTACTCACTTCTCAAATTTCATTCTCTGCCAAAATTCATGAACATGCATGCTGCGTTTTCTGCTTCCTCTCTTTGGTTCCATTTACCTCGCCACTCATTGTAGTCTCTTTCTTCCATCCAATCATTTTATTTAGTTCTCATATTGCTGATGCTTCTGCAACCTTTTACTGTGTTGACTATTTTTGTTTTATCTTAATTGTCCTCTCTGGGACTTGTGACATTTCTCCTCCCTCTTACCTCTATGGAAATTCTTTCTTCTTTTCTGTGATTGGTTTCTTTCTTCTGACTACCCCTTTAATTTGTTTTTCTCCAAGATACCATCTGCAACTCTTTTATCTGTTTAAATCTAAAAATTATATTTAGTGATGTCAACAAACACTTAGCTTTAATCATCAACTGCAATATACAATTCTTAAGTTTATGTCCACAGTCTGGAGTTTTTTCCTAAATTCTAATATTATATTTCTAACCAGTGTGCTATCCGGTTGAAGAAGAAGAGTGTGGCACAGAGGACAAACTCATACACTGACCACTTCATTACAAAGTGATTAGTGCCATTGTAAAACGAAAGCAGGCTGCAGGGGCTTCTTCCACTTATTAGCTATGAGACTTGGAAAAGTGATGTGAGCTCTCTCTGTCTCCTTCTTTGTAAAATGAGGATAATAGTTGTATCTACCTGATGTGGCTGTTGACAGAATTAGATGAAATAATCCAAGTATAGAATGTAGAACCATACCTAGAACTAAATGTTTAACAAGTGCTCACTACTGCTATTATTATTGTTATTGTTTTAAGTTTTTAGTACATGGGCAAGGCCTAGAGATCATTTAGGGTTTAAGACAAGACTTTTTGTAAGACGTTATCTGTATGCTGAATTCCAATGGATGAGGAGGAGATGAACCAGTTAAAGAAGAGTAGGAAAGACATTTCAAGCACATAAATAATTACACAGAATGCATTATGTGTCATTATTTCATTATTGATGTATTTATGTGCTTGAAGCAACACAAATAATAACACATATGATGGGAGCATATGCTATGTGAGAGAACAAGCAGGGAGTAGATATTTCTAGAGTATAAATTTCAAGGTGCGGAATGTTCAGAGGTAAATTAGAAAATTAAAAAGAGGCCAGGTCATGGAATACCATACTAAGGAATGTGGTTGTTGACTACAGGTAGTCAAAAATTTAAATTTTAAACATGGAAATAATTAAATAACCTTTTAAATTCTAGATAGAATTACACTGGCAGCAATTTGTAGCATGTCATAAAAATTTAAAAAATGTAGTGAACAAACTGAAAAAAATTTATATCCATAATCTCACATAAGACATCTCTTAGGAGCTCCCCAAAATTGTGGTAGTTTTGAGGGATGGTGGAGATGCTATACTCATTGTCGGGACAGAGTCTGGAAAATATTGATTGTGATAGTTCATGTGGTTGGATCAAACGCAGGTCACACAATTAAGTCTAATGTGTCAAACAATAGTAGGTATGATCATAGAAACACAAGTAAAGTACAATGGAAACAAAAAGAATTAATTTAGAGAGGCAGGAACGAACATCATGAAAGTGTGTAATTCCAAATGATACACAAAAAACATACATATGGAATATGGAAGAGTCACATAAATAGAAGTTCAAAGCACATCTTGGGGGTAGATTGCAAAAGGCATTAAGTATTTGGTCAGCAATTTTTAGTTTTCTTCTATAAAAGTTCAGAAATCATTTTATCATATTTATTAGTTTCTGAATGTGTTTTACTTATTGTCATGGAAAAATGAAATTTAAAAAATGGAACTGCCACGGAGACATACAAAATTAGATGGAGGGCAATATACTTAATTCATTTCTACATTTTATGATTATATGCATTAGGTAGTAGATTTAAAATCTTCTTCACCTCAGGAAATAGGAGAAAGAGAATACAGATCACATGAGAACTGGGGTCTTCACATTAAAATGTGTGTTACAATATATTCATTACATTTGTAACTGGCCCATATAATGGATTGAAATGTTTACTGCAGTTATTAATTTGGAATGTCTACAGCATTAGGGTGGAGTAAGATGTCAAAACAATTTTGTGAAGTCTATATTCTGATTAAGAATATGAGTGCTGAGTTGTTCATTCATTCAAAGTAATCAGAGTCATCTTACGTTTGTATACCATATTAAATCACGAGAGTCCAGAGCATCTGGTAAACTGAAATTATTCTAGTATTCAGCTATAACAATAATAGCACAATGTGAAATCAGATAATACAAACTATAGGAACCTGTCAAAATTTGAAATATGCCCATGTTACAACACATGTTTTAAAATAAGTCCTGTGTGTTCAAATTAATACTCTTGTTTATATACAGAATAGCATCTTAGAATCACAGCAACTTGATAAAGTAAGAAGACACCTTGACGATCACCTTTTCCAACCATTTCATTTTCCAGATGAGGAAACTAATTTCTACAGTTTTGATTTCTTGCCGGTTCCTTCTAAATTGCATTATTACCTTCATGCTATTGCTTGCAAAAGTAATATCATATTATTTACTGAATATGAATATGAAAAGTATGTATCACCACTACCACCCAATTCAGAAATTTAAATCCTAAGAGTTACATGTATAAACTCCTCAAGGTGGTGTCAAGTTCATTGCCAGAAAGCTCTCCTAACGGGGAGCCAGAAATGGTTAAGGTAAGGAGTGATGTTAGTGTGTAAAATGGAATGTTCTTCCCCCCACCCCATGCCCAATTCCCATGTTTCCTCCCTAAATGTGCAAACCTGTCTGCCACTGTTCAATCTAAAAAAAGAGCTGATGGCAACCCTTTGTTATCATTTGGAGGGTCCAGATAAATATATAATGCCTGTAGATTGTCCAGACATTTAAATTGGGGGGGGTAATTTTTAACACCTACCTGCATTTGTCGTGTTAAAACTCTGCTGTGCTAATAGCAGTCCCTGAAGTTCTGAGAACTATCCACCTACACTGGCTAATTTAGGCAACATCCTTCCCCACATCCCACCATATTGCTTTTTTCACTGAAAGTATTTATTCAAACTACTCTATGAGCTTCTGGCTATGTTTTGGATTCTATCTTCTCTTGACCACTTTATTTACACTTCTTGACTCTTTCTACTCTAAAAGCCCCAGCCTACCAGTCCTCTCTTTTTTTTTTACCTTTCCAGAACTCAGAAATCTAGCCTTTCTGTAAACTCAGAGTACTTTTTAATCTCCATCTCATTTAATTTTATATGATCGTAACTTGTTATTTAACTGCTTAATGAGAATATTTTGTTTTCTTAAACTAGATTAAAAGCCTCTATAGGGCAAAAACCTGTATGCATTTCATATCCCTTGATATCTACCACCGTGCTAAGAATATTATAGGTCCTCAATAAATGTTGATGTTAAACCATGACATTTTGTTTACACTACTATCTCTATAGTGATATAGTGATATATTCTGAAAAATCAATATTTTATTAATTCAATACTCCACAGTATAGAAATGACTTAGGGGATTAATTTGACAAAAATAAAAGTTTTATATTATTCTTTAATTTTTCTGCTTCAGAGGTAAAGCCATAGATTCACAGTGGTCAAAACTCATTCAAAAGGAGCTATCTTAAAAGTAACATTAAAGGAAAATGTTTTCTATTCTAAAAAGTCTGCATGTATTTCATGAATGAAGAACTATTTTCTTAATTGTACTGATAATAAGACTGAAGAGAGGTAGTGAGGTGTAATGTCATTGGCATAGGCTCATTAGATAGACAAGCGGTCAGGTTGCAGCTCACTTATTTATCAGCAGTGTGACTTTGGAAACATTATTTACCTTGCTGAGTCTGTGTCCTTATGTATAAAATGGTGACAATAATATGTCTCTCATTTTGTCTAAGAAACTTTAATGAAATAACGAATGTAAATACTTCGTTGGTGGTATCTGCCAAGCCAAAACTTAGATAAAATTTTTAGCTATGTGTGCTGAATATGGGAGTTTGTAACATCACTACATCGATTAGGTCTATATCACACACACATGCACTGATTGTCTCTTGCACACATTGACATGCATGGAAAAGAGAACTTGCAGAGAGAAAGGTTTGTTTAATACCTCCATGGGCAATGAGAGGAGTAAAAGAGTGATAGAGAAGTAAACATGATGTGTGTTCATTACAGTAGTAGCATCCAAATATGGCCATCAACCATTCTTCCCTTCCTAGACACACATAACAGACACTCCTCACATTAAGAGGTGCAGTCTTTTTCCCTATCTTTTGAAACTAGGCTGGCCTTGTGATCTGCTTTGATCAAAAGAATATGGTGAAAATGACATTCTGGGCCTTCTAAGCTCAGTCTTTAAGAAGTATATCAGCTTCTGTAGTCTCCCTCTTGGAAAACTCCATCTTGGACACTAGCCGCCATGTTGTGAGGAGGCCCAATCTAGAAGAGTAAATAAGTGGAGGCCACATGGAAAGAAGCCCTGGAGAATGAGTGACCCACCTTGGATATTCCAGTTCCAACTGTGCATTCAGCTGAATGAACTCACATAAGTGATCCCAACCAACATCATATGGAGCAAAAGAACTGTCCATGAAGGCATTTGCCATACCTCAATTTCTGACCCACAGAATATTAAGAAATGATAAATAGTTGTTATTTCAAGTCACTAAATTTGTGGATGCCTTTTTACACATCAATTGGTATTCAAAAAACTCCCCACACTTAAAAATTATATCCAACCTCTATTTTAAAAAGGAGGTTTGTTATCCATCGAAGCAGAACTCAGGCTTTCTCGAGTTCAGTGAGGCCTTGAGGGTATACTCTGTGTTGTACAATGTGGGAGGATTTACAGCCTTGGGGGCCCTCAGGCATTGTACCCTTATAGGAAGCAGCATACTCCAGAGACAAGGACAGCAGTGGGAGAAGAAAAGGGCCTCACTGGGATGACCTTCCAGGAGGCAATTGCTACAAGAAAGCCTATGTACAGTTAAAAGATCACAACTGTCCCTGATCACATGGAAGCCTTCTCCAGATGCTGCCACAAACAATGGGAAGGGGTCTTGGAGCTGAGGTTGAGGATCTGTGACAAGTGCAGTGACAAGCTAGTAAGTGTTATAAATATGACCTTGCAATGAATCAACGGGCAAAAAAAAAAAAAAGAGAAAGCAAGTTCCAAAGACGCAACTCTAATTGATTCAGCTTAGAATAGACCCCACCTTTGGACCAATTAAAAATAGGGGGATTTTACTATATGAATATGGCTACTACCAGCTAGGCCATGGTACTACATTGATGGGAGGCGTTGGGGGGAGTACATAACTGTTAGTAGTTCCCTTGTGTGTATCTATTAGAGCTTATTTTCTAAATTGCAATGATTTATTAACTTAACTTTTATTGAAGATTGGGATTATCTCTACATCCCTAGAGCATGGGAAGCCCCTGGTACTACAGCCATTCAATAAACATTAGTTCTGTTTTTCCTGCACTTAACTGGTACATTCCACACCTGTCACTGCTCCTGTTTCTAGCAGTATGGCCATGTGATGTGGACTATTGGTGACGGTGAGTGAGGTGTATTTATCTCTTGAACATTTTTCAAATTATTGTCTTTTTTTATCTTTTTTTTTTTTTTTTTTTTTTTTTGAGACGGAGTCTCTCTCTCTGTCACTCATGCTGAAGTGCAGTGGTGCGATCTTGGCTCACTGCAAGCTCCACCTCCTGGGTTCACGCCATTCTCCTGTCTCAGCCTCCTGAGTAACTGGGATCACAGGTGCCCACCACCACGCCTGACTAATTTTTTGTATTTTTTAGTATAGATGGGGTTTCACTGTGTTAGCTAGGATGGTCTTGATCTCCTGACCTCGTGATCTACCCTCCTGGGCCTCACGAAATGCTGGGATTACAGGCGTGAACCACCGCGCCTGGCACAAAGTACTTTCACATAGGTATAGAATTTATCTCTATACAGTGATGTAGGCAATATAATTTTTTTTTCTTTTTTGAGATGGAATTTCACTCTTGTCATCTAGACTGGAGTGCAGTGGCACTATCTTGGCTTACTGCAACCTCTACCTCCTGGGTTCAAGTGATTCTCCTGCCTCAGCCTCCCGAGTAGCTGGAATTATGGGTACCTGACACCACACCAGGCTAATTTTTTTGTATTTTTAGTAGAGATGGGGTTTCACCATGTTGGCCAGGCTGGTCTCGAACTTCTGACCTCAATCTGTCTCCCTCAGCCTCCCAAAGTGCTGGGATTACAGGTGTGAGCCACTGTACCTGGCTAGGCAATATAATTTTAACCTCTCAGCAGAAAAAGATTCAAAGAGTTTGTACACCTTGTGTATGGATTTTTGAGGGTCAGAGGAAGCTGGATCACTGTGTAACATCTGGTGCAGGAAGTCAGGAGTACCGGGTAAGGCAGGATCCAAGACAGAATCACACATAAAGGGAGCTCAGCTTGGCTCTGGCAAGTTTCTGAGGTGTAAGGTGAGGTGAATAATCAGCAGATTCTGTGATTCTGAGAGTAACAAACAGAACTGGGCCACATGCACCATGCTGGTTGCTTTGAGTGGTTGAAGAATTTTGTTATTAGCAGGGCTGCCCCACTTAAAACAGTTCCCAGCTGGAATTTTCAAGAGAGGAACGTGCAGCTACCTAAGGAAGTCTGACAGTATGGTAAGACCTTGACAGTGTCTGAGACGCAGAACACCCTAAACTCTGGGCAGTTCTTTCAATCCTCATGATATGTACTTAGCCCAATTCACGCCATCTCACCACAACTGCAGATGTGCTTTGCCTCTTAGTCTAGGCTGCCATTTTTTAGCTGTAAAACCCTGGGCCACTTTCTTAACCCTTCTGATACCTAATTTCTTCCCTTGTAAAATGAGATCATGCTGTCTTTCTCAAAAGTGGAAGAGTGGCTAAAACAACATGCAAAGCATTGATCCTAGTGCCTGGTAAGAGGAGACCTTCCTATACTTCACCTCCCCAGCCTCTTCAGTGGCAGTAGTGAAAGACTTCAAATCCCTCTTAGTCTTATTACTTTATTAATAATGGCAAGCTTCTAACTTGAAAACATTTTTTCTTCCTTCTTCCCCCTGAAGACTCTAGGCCTCTTGGAATATTTATTTTAGAATGAAGCTGTTGCAGCAATACATCGCACACACCACATCTTAACTTGGGAAAGTTCCTTAACCTTTTTCAGCCACAGTGTTTTCATCTTTAAAATGGGTGTAACAATGACTCCTCTCTCCTAGAGTCATAAGGATTCGTTGTACACTTAGCATTGATGTAAATGTAAAGCACTTAGCACAGTGCCTATTGCATAGTAAGTACACAACAACTGTGTGTTGTCTGATTATCTAAGCCTCGGTTTACTCACCTACAGATTGGGTATTGAAATGTCTACTTTGAAGGGTATTTTGAAAATTAAAATGGAGATTGTTCATAGAAATATGTATAGACTAATAACCGGTACATTGTAAGCACACAGCCAAAGATTATTCATCTCTTATTCTTATAAAATAGTTATAATATTATTCATCTCTTCTTCTCATAAAATAGCTTAATTATAATAGGTGCTCAACCAAATGCAAATCTTTACTGTTCATGAGTACCAGTATTTATTTCCAATGGAAGAGAATTCCTGTTACCTAGGAATTAGGAGATAAGAATCCCTGGTTTTGTGGAGAAGGGGCAGGTTATTTAAGGAAAGGTAAGGTGATTTAAGGGTTTTGATATGCAAGGTCATATTCTCAACTGTGAAAAGAAATTTAAAATTACTATCTGCCAACCAATACGTAGTAGGCTTTAAGGTGACACTATAAAACAACTGTCATAGGCTCTGATATCCCAGCCATACCCATGCAAGTGCACACCAAAAAGCCAATTTACACCATGTGGATGTAATCTTGCTCCATTTCACTACATTTCTGAGGAGAAAGGAATTATTAATTGTTGTTTACTATGATACTTACTATATAAGTGAGCTAGGCTACACCATAATTTCTGGCCTGAGTTCAAAGATTGGCAAAAACAACTTTGCTTAAGGTGCTTTCTGTTTGATTTTCTACCAAATCAGCGACATAAAAACTATACGAATGATAGAAATCAGTGAGAAAACAAACCTCTTGATCCTTTCCAGAAGTTAGATGATCAACCATGTGGATGCAGGAGCTGAGTTCTCTACATTAAGCTAGAAAATGGGCTTGTCAATATTCAAAGGTCTCATTTGGTTATATGTGTCAATTTTTGCTATGCCACAGTTACATGCTTTAGTGTTCTTATTGCTTCATCTAGATTGCAAAAATACTGGGCCATGTGTGGCCTGCCAAGTTATGTGATTATCCACTTTGTAGCACAACAACTTGTATTAGACTTTGATTGTTAGCTTGTAATCATTTTTGAGTACTCACCTTTATATAAAGAATTGCAGAATAAACATTGTTCTTGTTATGAATCTTCTACACAGAAAGTACCCAAGAGGTAAAATATTGGCATCTAAAATTAAAGGAATAAAAAATGCATAAGCTGTTTAATATACAGATAAAAGGAGAATTCAATGTTTTCTTCATAAGGAATTCATTTTCTAAGAAATAGCTTTAATTAAAAATCTCTGATAAATAAAACAGAGAATTTTAAAGCATTTTTGACAAAAGATTTAATAATTTAAAGACATCCACTTCTTTTCATTTGAAATAATGTAAAAATGTAAATCTCATTTACTTAAATGTGATAATGTAGCCCTATAGAATTGTCTTTAAAATGAATAAAATCCCCATGGTTATTTTATCGAACAAGACTAGGAACTTTACAGCAAAGAGAAATGAAATGTAAAGTACTGTGAAATAAAATCAGGTATATGATTGAAAGATAAATTTGTAAGAACATCTTCTAATGCTAATGAAGTATAATTTAGAAAAAAATTCTATAATCTTAGAAATTCTTTAACTTTTGTACAGATAGATGGAGAGGACTACTAAAAATGCAAAACCTTAAACCAAGAGGTGAAATTTCAGAAAAACTAATTCAAAGAAATTAAAAAGGAAAATGTTTAATCTGGAAGAAATAGCTATTGTGAAGCTGACATCCTGATAGGCAGTGAGGTTTTGCAAATATGGTTCTGTTATATTCCCATTCAAACCTTTTTAACTGCATAGTTAATGAGCTAGGCAAATGCTTAATCCTTGCTTCATTCTGTGGTCAAAGGGAAATTTGCAGTTGATATGTATCATTTTGTTACATACTCCATGCTCTCATTTATACTTGGAAATAGAGAAAGAGAAGAAAGAACATTGGCTCTTTCTTCCTATTGCCAGAAATTCTTCTTTTACTGTACCTGATTGTGTCTTATACAGAGAAAGTACTCTGGTAGTTCAGAAAGAAGATGGGACAATAGGAAATGTTTGAAATGACTAAGGATAAACATCCACCAGCATTTTGTCATGCATCTTAATCTGATAACATCAAGCAATTTTCAAGATTCCTTGAAAATTCTGGCTCCCAGAGCTGCTTAATTACATTGTAAAAGCTTTCTTCAACCACAAGGATGAGTATGGATAATAATAATAATAACGATGATAATAGCCTATACCAAAAATTGGTCTATATATAAAGACTTATTGCTTATCAATTCTCATGCCAATAATCTGAATTTCTACTGAAATATCATTTACTGTATTCAAAATGTGTCACAAAATAATAAAACATTAATTATTATATATTGAATGTTTATTTATTAGGAAACCTTTGTTGATGTAGGACAACATCATTTAGCCATTACATTTTGTTTTGTCCTTAAAGAATCTGCAGAAAACAAGAGATGAAAAAAAGATTTTTTAAAAAAATTCTCCTACATCTCTTTTATTCATTAGATACCTAAGGAATAACTTCTGAGAATGGAGCAAGTAGTACATTAGTTGTACAAACAAAATTCTATTCTTAAATTGATTTCAAAATAGCCCAGGACAACTGACCCAATGCTCTTGGATAGTCTTAGCTCAGAGGAAACCTTCTACATGAGATGTAGAATCTCACAGGGCTTCCCTACCACCCTTTCTTATCAAATTACTTCAGTGCTTCATACTCTTTTCTTCCATGTAGACAAAGCCTTGGGAAATTAGCATTTCGCCATTACCTTTTGTCTTGTGGAAGTAAAAAAGGTATAAATAAAATAAATTGGCTTCATTTGATTAATTTTCATATTGGCACAAATATCTTCCTCTGAGCAACTGGAAACATTTCCCCTTGCAGTTTGAAAATGGGCTTTAGGCCGGGCGCGGTGGCTCAAGCCTGTAATCCCAGCACTTCGGGAGGCCGAGACGGGCGGATCACGAGGTCAGGAGATCGAGACCATCCTGGCGAACACGGTGAAACCCCGTCTCTACTAAAAATACAAAAAAAACTAGCCGGGCGAGGTGGCGGCGCCTGTAGTCCCAGCTACTCGGGAGGCTGAGGCAGGAGAATGGCGTGAACCCGGGGGACGGAGCTTGCAGTGAGCTGAGATCCGGCCACTGCACTCCAGCCTGGGCGACAGAGCGAGACTCCGCCTCAAAAAAAAAAAAAAAAAAGAAAATGGGCTTTATAAAAATTCACCTTCCCTTTTGGATAAGGTTCCAAAACGTTTAAGAGCAACAACAACAGTGGCAGTAGCATTCTCACCACCATGTTAGCTATTTATGAATGTGTGTACACATAACCACATATGAATGTATAGGATATTGGATTATCATCATGCAAATAACCATGATTCCAAAGAGTCTCAGAAGGAAGAATTCAAATTGTTTTTATAGTTATAGGCTGAATTTTCTGTGTTCTCCTCCCATTTTTAGCGAATAGTGATTTGAGTTTTTGACATGAAGTCTTAAAATATGTCTCTCTGACACCCTTCCCATGACCATTAAGCATCAGAAGTCAATAAATTAAGAAACATAAGTTACAATGTATGAGAAATTAATTTTTTTAGTGGTGCTGCCTCTAGAGCTACTGATAGGTATTGAGGGGCAAAAGGAGAAATATCTGGAATCTGAGCTCTCCGTCCTCCATACTTCACACAGAGTAGTCACACATATATTTGCTCTGTGAATTGGGATCATACAGAAGATTTAATTTGCTTTAAACCACTGGTTAGCTGCTCAAGAAATATTTAAGTAACATTTGTTTTTAGAAATTAGTTTTTAAAGAGAAAATATGATTCAAAGAGGTGAAGTGATTGACCCAAAATGACACAGCTAGTTAGAAACAAACTCTCCCACTTATGTTTATCCCACTCCAACCTTAGTGTTTTTACAGAGATGACTCTGAATACCTTCTCTAGGGGTTCCCTAGTGTAGTCTAATATGCTTCAAAACTCAGCTTAAATTACCTTTTGATGATGCAGACTTCTAGCGCTCACACATATCCAATTCTCCTCTTCTGAGCTTATAGGTGGGTCAAACATTCTCACTCCTTTGTGGTTAGGTTGAGCCATATAACATCACAATACATTGTGAGTTGAAGTTATGTGAGTTACTTCACTGCTAAACCACTCAAGCCAATGTGAGATCCTCTGGTACTCTGTCCTCCATTTAAGTAACTGAGAAGGCTATATGTTTCCAATATGGTGATGCCTGTTTCAGCCTGGGCTTTGGGAGATTAAGTAGAGCTGATACTCCTTCAACCCACAATGGATTGTGCCATGAGCTAGAAGTAAATTGTTGGTATGGTAAGCCACTGGGATACCAGGGCTAACTGGTTACTGAAGCATAACCTACCATGTCTAATTAATGCATGTTGGCAGGATTTGCTGAATGACAATTGAAGCTGGTTTCCTGGCAGCCAAATTTTCTAACAGGCATTGCCAATGGCATATTCATACATGAAGAGCTCCAAACCAGTTTTGCCATCTTTAGTTTCTATCAAAAGTGAAGAAATACCCAAAAGAAGGGCATAAAGCAAGATCTCTTAATGACCATTTCTTATGAAAATAATAAAGGATTCTTGAAGAAATAGGTGATTCCAGGTTTCAGACAGGAATGATTATTTTAGACATTTTTTGTCAGAAAGAGAGGAAGCTATAAGGCTTTTGGAGACATGTCAAAGACAGGCAGTAGTCTATTTAAAAAGCTCTCAAGTCAATTAGGGTAAAAACAGTAATGTCTGTATTATGGATTGAAAAATATATCATATTTTTAATTCATTTCAGACATTATTCTTTTTATCCCAATAGACTTTTTCAATCTATGAGTCCATAATTATACTAAAATCCCCACATTGATCACCACTAGAGGTTGCTAGGATACCAAATTATTGTTCTAAAAGGTGCCCAAGAAAAAAGGTAGAGAGAGAGAGAAAGAAATGAAATATATGATAACTTTCTTTTTGAACTATATTTTATGGTAAACAATGAGTTAATAAAAAAATTTCTATGTTGAAGAATTCTAATGATAGCAGAAGGAACGGTAGAATTAAGAATGCAACCCCCCATTTTGCAACCCCTACTGAAATAATGTATCAAGCCAATAATAATCAATGGCTACTAAAATTCTTAAAGAAAAGACATTCCTTACATGATGCCTACAAGATGGTAGAATAAGCATTTACAGCACTTATTCCCATATAGAAACATCCATTTGAACAACCATCCATTCATGAGAATACCTTCACAAAAGCTAAGAAATTCAGATGAAAGATTTTATCACCTGAGTATAGCACAGAAATAAGAAAAGAAAAGATGCACAGAAGGACAAAGAAGAAGACAGAAGGGACAATTTCACTTTAGGAGTGTCACCACTTTACCAAGTCCACACAGTTCAACTAGGGGAGAGACAGCCTGAATATATTAAAAGGAAAGTAAAATGAACACCTGACTACATGAACCTCAACACCAGGCCATCCTCTGTGAACCCCAGCACCAGGCCAACTCCTGCAGACTTGGGCTCCAGACCAGCCCCAGTGTACCCAGCCTGCAGACTGGACCTGACAAATCCAGGCTTTAGATCCACCCCTGTGTCTGGCCAGTCCCTGAAGTGCTGGATTCCAGACTGGTCCCCAGGTCTCCAAGCCCCACGATCCATACAAGGGAACCACTATGGCATTATCAGTGAATTTCTCAGCAAAAATCTTGCAGGCTAGGAGAGAGTGAGGTGATATATTCTAAAGTGCTGAAAGGAAAAAAAAAGGTTTGCAACCAAGAATACTACACCCAACAAAGCTATCCTTCAGAAAGAATACTCAAATAAACAAAATCAGAAATGAAAGAGGAGATATCTCAACTGGTGCCACAGAAATACAAAGAATCATAAAAAACTACTATGAACAAGTATATGCCAACAATTGGATAACCTAAAAGAAATTGATAAATTCCTAGAAACATATGACCTATCAAGACCGAATCATGAAGAAATAGAAAACCTGAATAGACCAAAAATGAAGAAAGAGATTGAATCAATAATAAAGTTCCCTACAAAGAAAAGCCCAGCACCTGATGGCTTCTTAGCTGAATTCTATAAAATATTTAAGGAACCAATCCTTCTCAAACTCTTCCAAAAAAGTGGAGAAGCATTAATACTTCTAAGTTCATTTTAGGAGGCCAGCATTAGCCTGATGCCAAAGCCAGGCAAGGACTCTGGAAGAAGACTACAGGCCAATTTCCCTAATGAACATAGTTACAAAAATCCTTTAAAAATACCAGCAAACTGAATTCAAAGGATCTTTCAACATAATCAGATGGGATTTATCCCTAGGATACAATGATGCTTCAACATATGCAAATAAATAAATGTAATACATCATATTAACACAATGAAGGACAAAACCCACATGGAAAAGAAGAATTTAACAAAATCCGATATTCTTTTGTGATAAAAGCTGTCAACAAATTAGCAAATTAGCAAGAGAAGAAATTTACATCAATACCATAAAGGCCATATATGATAAGCCATAGTTAACATCATGCTCAAGTTACAAAGTTAAAAGCTTTTATTCTAAGATCTGAAACAAGACAAGAATGTCCACCGTTCAACATAGTACTGGATGTCCTAGCCAGAGCAAATAGGAAAGAAAAAGAAACAAAAGGCTACCAAATAGAAAGGAAGAAGTGAAATTGTCTCTCTTTGCTGACAACATGATCTTACATACAGAAAATCTTAAAGACCACCAAAATTACTATTTGAACTCATAATAGAATTCAGTAAAGTTGCAGGGTACCAAATCAGCCTACAAAAATCAGTAGCATTTCTACCAACCAACAATTAACTGTTAAAAAAATAAGAAAATAATCCCGTTTACCAATTCTGTGAAGAAACTCATTGGTAGCTTGATGGGGATGGCATTGAATCTATAAATTACCTTGGGCAGTATGGCCATTTTCACGATATTGATTCTGCTTTAAAGTTCATATGGAACCAAAAAAGAGTCCACATTGCCAAGACAATCCTAAGTCAAGAGAACAAAGCTGGAGGCATCATGTTACCTGACTTCAAACTATACTACAAGGCTACCGTAACCAAAACAACATGGTACGGGTACCAAAACAGAGATATAGACCAATGGAACAGAACAGAGTCCTCAGAAATAATACCACACATCTACAGCCATCTGATCTTTGACAAACCTGAGAGAAACAAGAAATGGGGAAAGGATTCCCTATTTCATAAATGGTGCTGGGAAAATTGGCTAGCCATAAGTAGAAAGCTGAAACTGGATCCTTTCCTCACTCCTTATACGAAAATTATTCAAGATGGATTAGAGACTTAAATGTTAGACCTAATACCATAAAAACCCTAGAAGAAAACCTAGGCAATACCATTCAGGACATAGGCATGGGCAAGGACTTCATGTCTAAAACACCAAAAGCAACGGCAACAAAAGCCAAAATTGACAAATGGGATCTCATTAACTAAAGAACTTCTGCACAGCAAAAGAAACTACCATCAGAGTGAACAGGCAACCTACAGAATGGGAGAAAATTTTTGCAATCTACTCATCTGACAAAGGGCTAATATCCAGAACCTACAAAGAACTCAAACAAATTTACAAGAAAAAAACAAAAAACCCCATCAAAAAGTGGGCAAAGGATATGAGCAGACAGTGCTCAAAAGAAGACATTCATACAGCAAACAGACATGAAAAAATGCTCATCATCACTGGCCATCAGAGAAATGCAAATCAAAACCACAATGAGATACCATCTCACACCAGTTAGAATGGCAATCATTAAAAAGTCAGGAAACAACAGGTGCTGGAGAGGATGTGGAGAAATAGGAACACTTTTACACTGTTGGTGGGATTGTAAACTAGTTCAACCATTATGGAAGACAGTATGGCGATTCCTCAAGGATCTAGAACTAGAAGTACCATATGACCCAGCCATCCCATTACTGGGGATATACCCAACGGATTATAAATCATGCTGCTATAAAGACACATGCACACGTATGTTTATTGCGGCACTATTCACAATAGCAAAGACTCAGAATAAACCCAAATGTCCATCAGTGATAGACTGGATTAAGAAAATGTGGCACATATACACCATGGAATACTATGCAGCCATAAAAAAGGATGAGTGTGTGTCCTTTGTAGGGACATGGATGCAGCTGGAAACCATCATTCTCAGTAAACTATCGCAAGAACAGAAAACCAAACACCGCATGTTCTCACTCATAGGTGGGAACTGAACAATGAGATCACTTGGACTCGGGAAGGGGAACATCATACACCGGGGCCTATCATGGGGAGGGGGAGGGGGGAGGGGGGAGGGATTGCATTGGGAGTTATACCTGATGTAAATGACGAGTTGATGGGTGCTGACGAGTTGATTGATGGGTGCAGCATGCCAACATGGCACAAGTATACATATGTAACAAACCTGCACGTTATGCACATGTACCCTAGAACTTAAAGTACAATTAAAAAGAAAAGAAAAGAAAAGAAAAGAAAATAATCCCATTTACTATAATATCGAAAAAATTAAAATACTTGAGTGAATTTAACCAAGGAGGTAAAGGATTTGTATACTGAAAACTATAAGACATTGATAAAAGAAAAGGAAGACACAAATAAATGGAAAAATATTCCGTATTTATTGTTTAGAAGAGTTAATATTGTTTAAATATCCATAGTACCCAAAGTTATCTGCAGATTCAGTGTAATTCCTATAAAAATTCCAGTAGCATTTTTCACAGAAATGGAAAAACAATTCTAAAATGTATGTGGAACAACAAAATAACCTGAATAGACAAACGATCTTGAACAAAAAGAAGAGAGCCAGAGACATCACACTACCTGACTTCAAAATATATTACAAAGATATAGTTATTAAAACAGCATGATGCTGGCATAAAAACAGGCACATTGACCAATGGAACAGGACAGAAATTCCTGAAATAAACCCACACAGTTATAGTCATTTGGTTTTCGACAAAGGTGCCAAGAGCACAAAATGAGAAAAAGGATAGTCTCTTAAATAAATAATGTTGGTAAAATTGGATATCCATATGCAGAAGAATGACACTGTATCTTTATCTCACAACATATGCAAAAATCAACTCAAAATGGATTAAATTCTTAAATATTAGACCTGAAACTGTAAAATCACTAGAAGAAAACATAGGGGTAAATCTCTACAATGTACATGTATACCTTGCATGTATACAGTTTTTATTTTTCAATTATACCCAAATAAAGTTGGAGAAGTAAAAGAAAATATGCAACACAATTTATGTAGTTTTCTTGCCCCCAAATTAAACCAAATCTAACCCATTCCCTAAATCTAAAATCAATTATCACACGAATTCTGGGGCTAGAGCAGCAACCTTGTGAAGATGCAATTAGCCAAATTCTGAACGTGGGTAATTACACAAGCAAATAACCGATATATTTCTACAAATATATAGCATAAAAAAAAATGGAGATAAGGGGAATTATAGTAGTTTAAAAGAAAGTTAAGTGACAATACCAAACAAATGCAAACCTTGTTAGGATTCAAATTTAACAAAGTAACTATAAAAAGGCATCTTTGAGAAATTTGAACATAAACTGATCATTAATTTTTTAAACTTTTGTTAGGTCTGACAATAATATTGAGGTTGTATTTAAAAAAGAATATCTTTTAGACTTGCACACTGAAGTATTTATGGGTGAAATATAGGGATTTTAATTAAAACACTTCACCAAAAATAGAGAAATGAATGGAACATGATTAACAAAATATTGACAACTGTTGGAGCTGTATGATAAGTATAGGGAGGTTAATTATATTATTTATACACATTTATAATATCTAAAATTTTGCATAATAAAATTTAAAAATAAATAAAAGTGAAGGCAGGGAACTACTTCAGAGACCATGCCTTCTTAACATGGATCCACATTCTTTTTGGATTTTTATTGTTTGAAGGATGAAAGTTACTTTTTGTTTTATCGTTTAAGTCAACAGATGAAATTTATGTATTTATCATATACAACATGATATTTTCAAGTATATATACACTGTGGAATGATTCAATCTAGCTAATTAACAAATTAACTACGTAAATTTTTAAAGATTCCAATATTATATATTCAGGATTTGGTTTTTTCTTGTGTCTGTCTTTCTTCTTCTGACTTCTGAGATCTGAGATAGGCCCATGGGCTACTTGTCTAGATCCTTACTACGCACTGGCTTTTTTTTTTTTTTTTTTAGATGGGAACAAATACAAGTTCCCTTGTGAAAAATTTATAAGAAGTTCTAGATATTGACAGCAGAGCATTGTATCAACTGTAGATCTTTTTTTTGAGTGTGAGGCATTGTGTGCCTACACAGATTGCACACCCATGAAGCCAGTTCTATCTGACAATTAATAATAGATTCTAGCTTGAGGCGTTGGAGCATTGCAGAGTACATAGATCATTCAATTCTGCATAGCACAGGTAAAAGAGTAACTGAATGAATGGAATAGGTTCTTCATAAACATATTAATTAATGAATTAAAACCTTAGCAAAGCATTTGTTTCTGAAATCTATATGTATACTAGCAAAAAATCCAAGAATTAGAAAAATGTCTTTTTGTAGTTGATTCTTCCATATGATAACAGAGAATCTATACAGTCAGAATGTATGTTAGTCAGTGGTTCTGTGTACCTGACCAGAGGTCCATATCCAGCAAACATAATCGTGATGCCTTGTTTAAAATATTTATCTACTAGGCTCCAGACCATTGACTCGTAGTCACTCCTAGCCTATTAGATCTCACTGTTCTTGGTTCATTTAGCTTCCTATCCCATAGATGAGTATGATCAGTGACCTTATCTGGTGATCGATATGGTCTAGTCAATACTGTAAACTCAGACTAAATACATGAGCAACTCCTCTGCCCTTGGGGAGGAAAGAGAGAACAATAATGAGAGAAAAGGTAAGCAGAGGAGTGGGAGTATTCCACATCCCTGTATTAGATGCAATGATTGCAAATGCAAATAAGACAGAGTCCCTGTCCTCAAGGAACTTTCCATTCATAGAAACAGATATGTAAACCAATAGTTGCCAAAGTAATTCAAAGGCTAGGATGCACCACTCTAGTTTACTTTCCCAGTGGTCTTCACCTTTTTCCTTCCTGCTCTTCCTTTCGCCACCTAGCCCCCTCTTCCATAGTCACTACTCTAACATTGCTAACTTCCAACAAAAATTCTAGATTTTGTAAAAATGAAACTGATATCCTTCTTACAGATCTGCTAAGGAGATCTGTTGTAGTCACTGCTTAAGACGTGAAGCCCAGACAGAATTTCTTGTGGTAAGGAAATGGATATTAAAGGCTCAGCCAGACTTGCTCCTGGAAGAAAATAGCAGATTTCTGTCACTCCATTGTGGAAACAGACAGGTGAAGGCCTGATGTGGTCCCTACATTTCTGTCAGCTTTGCTGCCTCCTTAGATGGGAAGTTCTTTGAAAGCTCTGACCCACCCCAAAGTATCAGACCATCCAGCTCTGTGCTATGTGGCAGCAGCCTCTCAGTAGATACTGAAAAAAACAAAAAGGATACTTGTGAAACTTGCAAGGCTTTGGGAAAAAAAGCACTGTAAGATTGAAGCCTTCTAGAAAATCAAGATTTTTATCTGAGATAACTGTTCGCTGATATGCTTAAAGTATAACACAAGGTTTGAATTTGAGAACTACATTCATAGCTCTTATTTTTCATTACCATTTTATAAAATTTCTTTCCTTTCATTATTTCTCACCAATAATTTCTCATTGGTCCTTTCTCTTGTGTAACTGTTCTCTAGCTACTAAAGACATTTATTAAAAGAAGAAGCAGTAGAGATCATTAGAAGGACAGGTATTTTAACTTTTTGCCTAAATCTTAGATGTCATTTGGTTATTTCCTTCTCAGCCAGGCTTCACATTATAAGTTGACCTATTTCTCTGGAATGTCCTTGTAAAGGACATCATTCATTTCCCAAAGTACAGAGGGCCACTGCCTTCTGAGTAACAGTTTTACAAGGTGCTAGAGTCACCTAATTGGATGAAATCACAAGGAACTAAGACCTAAGTGCCATCTTTCATGCACACTGCTCATGCCAAGGACAGGAAATGAGAATAAGAAAATGGAAGGAAAGAGAAGCACCATATCTAAAATATAGGTCAGAAATTTGGAGAGACTGTACAATCTTCTTCTGTGACTGAATCCACATAAGCCCATATAATCAAATTGAAGCAACAATCTAAATTAAGCTTAAAAATAAGGAAGTATTTTCTCCTCGTGGTTCTATACTAAGTGGTGAAGTAGAGATGTCATAATTATTGGTAAATTGGTTCTCTCTAGACTAGCAAATTGAACTGTGCGGGGCTAGGGTGGTTTCTGAATCATCTGGACTGCTTACCCACACTAATCATGAATATTTATGAAACTTGAACTTCACTTTGTGCTCTGTAAACACAGCTTGAATTATTCAGATTGTTTTTCTATACTGTAATAAATAGAAAATTCTCCTTGTACCTTATTTTTAGTATTAAAAATAGGCACTATAATGTTTTGGGTAAAAGGACAAAATAAGACAAAGGCATTTGCCTTCCCTTATTATGGTACCCTATTAGCCATGCTTGTATTTGTGAAATGATTTGTTTATGTTAAACATATATTTCGAGTGTGATGGTTCAACAGTGTTTAACCTATGGCTATGCTTCAAATTAGTTAAGCCTTTAAAACATTCCAGTGATCGTGTAATTCAATCAGATAGCCTAGCAGGAGATTAATTGGAAACATATGTGACACAGTGGCATCATGAGCTCCTGCCGTAAAAGAAGAGGAAGGGATTTGCTTTGTGATGCTCCGAAAATGCCTGCCCAGAGCAGTGGTCAGTGCCTGTGATGCAGCAAACTTGGACTCGTGGGCAGGGACCCTAGATATGTTTTAGTTAAAAATTTAAAAAATTAACTTTAACACTACATCCTTTCTTAATTCAAGCACCAAGAAGAAAAGACAAAATTATTTGTGTTATTTTATTCCAGTCTATGTATGATGTGATGAAGTGATGTTCAGCAGGTCCTCGAATAAAACATCATTTCAATCAATGTTGTTTCCTTATAACATTGATGAGAAAAAAATAGTTTCATTATATGTCATTCTGCTTAAAGTTATTGTTTCCAAGAACCTATCATTTGCATTCAGTGAGGACTTACTGTATATATTTTTTCTTCAGCACAGCACCCACAAGATGCCTTTACCATGCCAGTAAAATAAAACATGTTTTACTATGCAGGTTTTGCACTCTTCTGCAGGAAGCTGAATAGCCATTAATTTGGGCTGAATAGTTTTGTTTTGGGTCTTACCATTCAAAGACTAATTGCTTAGATGATGTAAATAGGCTGGATGCCAACTTCTTGAGTTGCTTGTGGACTATATTTCAGTTTAAAACTATGTAAAGAGTATAGGAAGTGGATTAAATATATTGTGCACTCACGGACCACAATACTTAAAGACTTGATTCTTAAATAAAGGCAGACTAGAGCTAGATCTATGCAAAGGAGATGGTACATCAAATTCAAAAGCTATGCACCTTTTATGTTGCTATATTTGGTGTTGTTTAGACGTGGTATTTGTGCTAGAAAATTATTTTCAGTCACACATCACTTAATGATGAGGATATGTTCTGAGAAATGCATCCTTTGGTGATTTTTGTCATTGTGCTAACATCACACAGTGTACTTACACAAACGTAGATGGTATAATGTACTACAGACCTAGGCTATATGGTATAGCCTATCGTTCCTAGGCTACCTGTTCAACATGTTACTGAACTGACAACTGTAGGAAATTGTAATGCAACGGTAAGTATTGTATCTAAACATAGAAAAGGTACAACAAAAATATGTTATTATAATCTTATGGGGCCACTGGTCTGTTATTAACAAAAACATTGTTATGCCATGCATGACTGGATATTATTGATATATAATAGGGATAAAAAACATGTGTTTTATGTGCTTTGCTGCTGAACTTAGATAGCTTTCACCATGTGGTATCTCCCTAAGTTTTTAAGTCTTAGAGTGTCTAGGATTAAAAGGATAACCCAAGTCTGCTGTGAAAACAAAGAGCCTCACCGATCACCTGCTGATATAATTTAAAGATATAAACTGAAAAAGCTCTAGCTCTAACCCTCTGAACGCTAACGAGTGACAAGACTATCACAGCAATGAATGAAAAGTTCTTCAGAAAAGAGAAAAATGCTATGAAAATGTGGGAAAATGCACTCAGGTTCTTTTGAATTGGAAGCAAGCTGTCAAAGATGCCCACCCCCCGCCCAACACGGTTAAACTGTTCAATGGAGTAAAAGCACATAGAAATATCCTCTATTCTTCTTGATTTCATTCTATGATGAATTAATACCTTTACTGAAATACCTACTTCCAATGGCAGTGCACATCATTAAACCTGGATCAAGGAGAATTCAGCAGATGTTCAATCAGGGGTTCAGTTATCATTTGTTGCTGGATCTACTCTGTCTAACTACACTGAAAGAGAGCTCAATACTATGGTAGGAGCACATTCCAATCACTAGAGAGTGAGTCAAACTTTATATTTCCTTCTTTGTATTTCCTCGCTATCTTAGCCAGCTTGGGCTACCATACAAAATAACATAGACTGGGTGACTTCAACAGCAGAAATTCATTTTCTCACAGTTTGGGAGGCTAGAAGTTGGAAAACAGGGTGCTAGCATGGTTGGGTTCTGATGAGGGCCCTCTTCCTGGCTTTCAGATGGTCACCTTTGAGCTAAATTCCCACACTGCAAAGAGAAAGAGACATTCAGTTTCTTCCTCCTCTTGGAAAGACACTGAGCCCATCAAGGGGGACATGCCTTCATGACTTCATGTAAACCCAATCACCTCCCAAGGGCTCCACGTTTAAATATCATCACACTGGGGGTTAGGGCTTCAGCATACACATTTTGGGGAGATACAAACATTCATTCCATAACATTCATTATTATGTTACCTGAGAATGGGTCAAATCTAAGGCCATTCACTAGACCATCGTCCTTGATGTTGTCCTCCAAGAGACGAGAACTGAGGCAGGTGATACCTGTCACACTGCATATCCATGAACAACAATCAGACAGGATCAGATAAGAGACCTTAAGCATTGGTCTGTGAGCTTCTCCGCTGCATGACTATAGCCCCTCTTTGGTGTCACTATGGCTCAGTATGCAACTGTGATATGTTGTGGCAGAGGCTTTGCCCCAGCCCTACTCCATCAGTTAAGCTACGCATTCAGTTATGGCTTACTGAAGGGGATACCAGGTCTTCTCCTTTTATGGTCTGAGAATGGGGTCTAAGCTTTTCATGGTAGCTTTATCACATGCAAAGCCAAAGGCAGAAGTCACCACATCAGCTTTCGTGGTTGGAGAAGGAACTTATCCCTGGCATGATGGGGATGGAGTGGCTGGGGTGCAGGTCTTGAGGCTTACCTGTTCGGTCTGAGCACCGGGACCACACAGCTCTCCATGGAACCACTCAGAAGGTCAGTTTTACTAGAGGCAGTTTCTTCCTCTTAGGGAGAACTCCCTGTGGAGATCAGTCTTGGAAAAGTTCACTTTTATCAACTTTACACAATTTGTTCATGATTTATCAGACTTTTTGTATATTCCTAGATTCAAGTTGCTTATATTTGGTTTAGGATTTTTACACTGATATCATTAAATATATTAAATATGTAATTAATGTGATTATTAAATGCGATTTTTTTCCCTTCATACTGTTCTTGTCAGGTTTTAGCGTGAAGATGTTGCCAGCCTTTTATGTAAGTTATGGAATATTGTCTCTTTTTTCTATTATTTGGAATAGTCCATATGAAACTGACATTGTTTCCTGAAAGTCTGATAATACTTATTTTTTAATTTTGTTAATGTGGAAAATTGTTAGCTATGAATTTATTACTTCAATGTATATAAAATTATTTTAATATGATATTGCTCCTCAAGGGAGCTTTAGTAAGTAAAATTTTTCTAGAAATGTTTCCATTTCTTCCAAGTTTTAAAATATGTTAGGAATTTTTTTTTGTCTATCCTTAATTTGTTAAAATTTCAGTAGCATCTCTGGTAACCCACTTCTTAATTTCCTCTGTTGTTCATTTGTGCCTTTTCTTTTTTGTTCTTTTCAGTCTTGTCAATAGTTTGTCAATGTTATTAATTATATTTGTAAACTATATTTGGCCTTCTTAGCTTCTCTTTTTTATATCTACTTTATATTTTAATAATTTTTCTCTTACTATCTTTATTTTTTATTTTGTATTTAGTGTAGTTTATAGGGTTTTTTTTTACTAGCTTTTGAAATTGAAAGCTTAGCTCATTAATTTCTGTTCCTTTATTTTCTAATGTAAACATTTAAGACTATAGGTATGTCTTAGCCCATTTTGGCTGGTATGGCAAAATACCATAGACAGGTTGGCTTATAAACAACAGAAAGTTATTTCTTACAGGTCTTGATGCTGGAAAGTCCAGTATCAAGGTACCAGAAAATTTGTTGTCTTGTGAGGGCCTTCTTCCTCATAGACAGTGATCTTTTCATTTTAACCTCACAAGGCAGAAGGGGCAAGGGATCTCTTTTAGGCCTCTTTTATAAGGGTACACATCCCATTCATGAGGGCTCTACTCCTGTAATCTAATCATCTCCCCAAAGCCATACCTACTAGCACCATCACCTTTGTGATGAGGATTTCAAAATATGAATTTTGATGAAACATAAACAGTCATATTCAAAAACAACTTTTTCTGCATTCACAGTTTTGATATGTCATATTTTCATTATTTTATCTTGCCTTATTGCACTGACTGGGACTCCCAGTATGATGATGAATTGAAATGGTGAGAGCAGGTATTTTTGGTTTGCTCCTAATTGTAGGAGGAATGTATTTAGTCATCCAACCTGAAGAACAGTGTTACCAATAGGTTTCGTAGATGCTCCTTATCAAGTTAAGGAAGTGCCTTTCAAAAACTTCTTGCTGAGAAATTTTAATATTTACTTATGTCAAATAATTACTTATGTCAAATGATTTTCTGTATCTATTCAGATGACTATATAGTTTTTCTTCTATAGGCTACTGAAAAGAAACCATGGGATAACCTTTAGAACAAGATTTATTAGCTTTAATAAGCATGTTTTCATCTTGTAATAAAAATTGGAATAATGAAAAAAAGCAAAACAAAGTTGAGGACTCAATCCAGCAAACAATCCTGGAGGAAGTAGAAGTGTGGGACAATCAAATGCAGGCTGAAGTTTTATAAACTGAACTGGGCCTACTCGAAAGGAATAAGAAGACATTAAAGGATAACATACATTTCAGTTCTATTGTTGCAGAAAAACAGAAGATGAGGTAAAACAACTTCTTTTGCTATTGTAATAGCAAATGCTCTTAAGCCCTGGAAAATTCGAAAGAGCTGGAAAGACTAAGACTGGGAGAAGACAATATAGAATAGGTCATATATTTCCAAGAGGTTCCTGAGTGTCTCAGCTCAGAAAGCTACAACACAGATTCACACAATATAGTCAGCCATTCTATTGGAGTTGGAGAGATCTGCAGACAAGTCTAAGTTTGGGATAGTAGAAAATGTAAGGCTATACATTTGACTTCAAGAATTGTTCACTAGAAATATAGTCTTTTCTCTCGAGAGAGAGCAATAGAATCTCAGGGAATACGAAAGAATACCATGCCCCTAGGATTGACATTCCTAAAAATCTTCAGATTAGACTCTTTCTGGACAGCAGTGAAAACAGAAGCTTTGAGCTCTCCCTGGTGATGGGTCTGCAACCAGAGAGGATTTTTAGCTGGATAGCAAAAAACAAACAGCAAATAAACACATATTTTAAAAATCACTAAAGATAGGGAGTCTATTACTGGAGAACCTCCCTTATATATTCTTCTATTGCCAAGGAAATCTCTACTATCTTTGTGAATATGGAAATCAATCCATGACATGGTTTGTTATGTTAAGAAACTATAAATGTGCTTTGGCAAGAAATCTTTAGTTTTAAGTCTCAGAGAAACAAATCGACTATTCTTTCTGAAGGTATTTCCAACCTCATACTTCACTTTGTTTCTCAGATTGATAGAAGCACATTTATTTTATTGTATGGTATTTTATAAACCCTTAATCCCCCCAAATTTGATCAGATTCAGTTTCTTATGGACTGTCTAACTGTGTAGACATTTAAGCTTATGACGTTAAGACCATAATGTAATTTTAAATTCATTTAAATGATTCCTCAAATAGTTATTTTTAATCAGATCTTTGCATTTTAAAGTATATATTATATATTTTATATATATGTTTCACTATATTTTAATTTATAGAGTGACTCATTTGAGAAGTGGGTATTTTCTTATTTAAAATGTGGCTTTGAAAATAATAAGCCAATTTTGTGGTTCTGTTTAAAAGTAGCTTTCAAAAAGATGTCTTATATATTTCAGTTCTTTTTGGTGGGTAGAGACCATTCATATACTTAAAAGTAAATCATGGTTCAGGCATAAATTACATAGGTCACCAAATCTGGGTGCAAAGCAAATATGAATCAGATAGAAAAATTCATCACCTGTTAAATAACCCCACCAAAGAAATCTTTTTATTCGAACCAGCTGCCTAGGCTATGGAGGGCAGGACTAACCCTCATGAGGCAGGCACAGACACAGAATGACAGTTGCAGAAGAGAGCCCCTATCAGCTCAACAAATCCAAGAGAGGGGCAAAGACTTCCTCATCATTATGGGCCTCCAACTCTCTTCACAGACTTCCTGCAGAGACCAAGAATACACTTCTGACAAATTCCCAACAGTTTATTTGTCAGATATTTTATTCAAATTGCTTCCTTCTCCTTGCAGAGTACGCAAAAGAACAGCAATATCCCGTCCCCTCTGTACCTCCTAACTGCTGTTTCAAGGGATAACGAGCAAATTTAGATCTTCATTACAATGTTAGTTTGTACAGCAGGCCCTATTTATTTTTCTCTACCTTGCTATTGTAATCACCAGGACAAGAAGACTGACTCTGGATAAAAGTATTTATTTGGGGCCAGTGTTGCAAAAATATTCATATGTTGAGATGGTAGGAACTGCCTAGCACTGTTCTTTGGGGAAAGTATTGAAAAGCTCATTATAGCTCAACCACATAGAGCTTCTGTGATTATCCATGCTCGGATGACATCTAAAAGAAGGATATTTTTAATTACAATCTTTTTTCCTTCAGTGTTTTTAAACAGGCAAGCCACTATCTCAAATGTTTTTCTCTGTTTTTGGAGCTGGAATCTTCATGTCAAATATCCCCTTTCCTGGGACTACAGTAAAAATTGTACTGCTACAGTACACTGTAAATATTTCAGATATAATATAACAGAAATAATAAGGCAAGAGTAATGAGGGTGAAAAAAGGACTTGGAATCATTGAGGCTTGATTTCAATCTCATAAGAAATGCTAGTAAGTACTTACTGAAAGGATGAAAGCATTCTGAGATCACAGTAATCAAATCATATTAACAGCAGATTATAGTTTACAGTGCAGTTTCAAATTATGCAGCATCAATAAACCTCTTTTTAGCGGGAAAACTTCTATAATTTTCAAAAATTAAACAGAGCTGTATTATTTGGGAGGAGATTGAGGAAGTTTAGGGGATAGAATTTCACTAGAAGTACTTTCCGCCTTCAGGTTGCCATGCCACAGACACCTGGCCCTTCCCTTTTGTCTCCTCAGCCTTAAAGTATTCTTTTTGGTTTCTTCTCTGGCATCTTCTTAGTGTATACACATTATCAATTTCCTTATGCTCTTGACAGCCAAATCTATATGCCCAATCTTCTCAACTCTCACACAAACATGTACTAAATGCCTTAAGTGTGGACCTAATAGTAGAGATGAAAAGTAGAATGAGGATCATTCATTCAAAAAAAATTACTAGAAGAAATTTTTTTAAACTGAAGAAAGACCTGAGAAGTCATATTGCTAGGGCCTTCTGACTGCAAAGCAGGAGGAGTTGAAGAAAGACCACAACCAGATGCATCAAATCTCAGAATTACAAGGATGAAGACAACCTCCTAAATCTCTCAGAGGGATAAAAAGTTACCAACAGAGAAATGAAAATATAATTGACATAAAATACTTTATCAATAATTCTCAAGTGTGAGAAAAAAATAATAGTACCTTTAAATTTCTCAGGAAAAATGTTTTTGAATATAAGTCGAATAATGGCTACTAAAGATGCTTATGACCTAATACCCAAACCTGTAAATATGTTGCCTTACATAGCAAAAGTGACTTTGCAGATGTGATTAAGGTTATCGACCTTGAGATGTGGAGATTATATCCATGTGGGCACCACTTTCCTTGGAGAGCCTTTCCTGGCTTGGTCAGAAAGAGACGTGGCAATTAGGAGGGTCAGAGAGGTGTGTAGTGAGCATCAGGCCTGTCATTCCTGACTTTGAAGATGGAAGGAGAGGCCATGAGCCAAAGAATGTAGTGGTCTCTGGAAACTGAGAACAGTCTTCAGTTTACAACCAGCAATAAAATAGGGACCTTCATCCCACAACCTCAAGGAACAAACTGCCAACAGTCTGAATGAACAGTAAAAAGATTCTTCCCTAGAGAAACCAGAAAAGGACATGGTCCTGCTGAGCTTCTGTGATTATCCATAGAGCTTCTGACACCAACTGATACCTTGATTTTAGCCTAAAACTTGTTTTGTACTTCTTATCTTTAGAAATGTAAGATAATAAATTTGAGTTGCTTTAGGCCACTATGTTTGATAATTTGTCATGATCACAAATCAATACCAATTTTATATTTAGAATGTTAGTGTGTGAAAGACAAGCAAAGTATTTTTAGATATATACAGACTCAAGATATATATACCTTCCAATTATCCTTTCTGGAATATTCACTTGATGGGTACTCCAGGATAAAGATATAAGAAGGACAAATAAGATTTGGTCAATAGTAGAATTAACTCAGCAAATATAAAGATGAAATTCCAGGATGATAGCTATGCATCAAGCTTGGAAAGCCATCAGCAGCCCACATGAATACATTGACAATGATTTCCAAGAAAATGTTAAAACACATTAAATGTATTTCTTTCAAAATAGAATAAATAACAACTGAAAGATTTTAGTAATAGGATGAGAAATTATGATTTTCTTCTTAAAAAAAACCTGAGAAGCATCTAGAAACTACAAGAAGAGAAAATGCCTAGGAAATGTCATAGTAGATATCAGAAATAACCCAAAATGTGACACAACATTGAGCAATTTATGGTGTGTAAGGAAATCCATTTAACCTTGTTAATAGTATTCTTCACCTTAGTGTGGGCCAGGGAGTCTGATGGTGAATTTGCAGAGAAATCCTCTATCACCACTTAGCTTTGAAATGAATGCAATTTAATACAATCCTGATAATGTAAATGCCTTTAATTGACTTTCAACTTTTAGAATGAGCTATAGACCAGGCACAGAATTATGATTACAAGATGGAATTTAAATGTTATTCATCTTAAAAATATAAAGAACTTGTATATCTGACAAAACTGAGTATATCTAGGTAGGAAAACAGAAAAGGAGAGGTGGATTTGATAATAATAGGCAGGACAGGGTCAATTAATACTAATGAGTGTATAAAAATATCAGACGTGGAGGTAGAGAAATGATTAAAGATAGGCGTAGGCCAGGCATGGTGGCTCACACCTATAATCCTAGCACTTTGGAAGGCTGAGGCACTTTGATAGCATGAGCTCTGGAGTTTGAGACTAACCTGGGCAACACAGTGAGACCTTGTCTTTTTTAAAAATACAGAAATAAATCGTTCCATCTGCGAAGTGAGATCCACTATAAGGGAGACATGAAGGTAAATCTTATTTTTTGTTCACTTTGACATGGTTTTACCCATTCATCATTATTATTTTATCTGGTGTGTGTAGCACCTGGGTACTTTTTAAACCTCTTATTCATCACTGAAGACTCAGTTTAAAGTCATCTCCTGTGTGAAGCCCCTCTTATCTTCTCAGAGTACCCTCATCTCTGCTTCCTTTGCACCAACCTCTATTTTAATTGGACTTATCACCTTCTAAAAATATTTCTTTACATAAATCTTCATTATAAACTATAAGTTTCTGGAAGGTAGAACTTAAAAAATAATTAGCCCACATCCTGGTACATAATAGTCCTCCTTCTTTTCTTTCAAATCAATCAGTCAGTCA